>NC_057850.1:1674592-1763788 GCF_015237465.2 Chelonia mydas | reverse complement strand
TTTCCAGGCACAGTCCACTGCCTATCCTGTGAATGCCCGAGCAAGTCAGATGGCCGACACAGGCTACTCTGCTTTGTCTCCAGAGGCTATACACCGTTATAAGTTACCACACAGCTCTTTCTAAGCAAGCACATTTATTCTTAAGGTGAAAGCATGACAGAGAAAAGACTTTAAAACAATAAAAGAACCTACCTGCATGCCAATAAGCTGACCAGAAATCACCCCCAACTTCAACTAGGGCTCTGGGAAGAGTCAGTGCTTCAAACCCCACCATGGGGGGGGTTTTGGTTACAAGTTCATAACAGCTGTTAGCTCAGAACAAGAGCCCCCATGAATAGGTCAAGTCCTTCAAATCCGTCTCAGGAAGGATTGGGGCCTCCCTTGGTCAGACGGTCCTGTCCATTTGCTGGATCAGAAAGAAGGCCCCAAGTCAGTTTAAATGCAGATTATTTGTCCAAAAGCCCTTTGTTTGTCTGTTGGTCTCCAGGGACTCCAGTGTGAACCAGTATATGTAAGCCTGTCCAGGTGGGGGTACCTCTTGGGAGGTGAATTTGCCCAGTCACTCCCCACTGTTCTGAGCTCCTGGGGGGCTGTGGTCCCTCTCCCCCAGGGAATTAAACACAGACCCTGGCACACAATGAAACATAAACTCAGGGGTGAAAGTAAGTCGAGTGACTTACTGGCACGCTGGGGCCAGCTCTGACCCCCAGAAGGGGTGGGGCCTCGGGCGGAAGGGGCGAGGCTGAGGAGGGTCAGAGCCAGCCCCAGCCCACCCTGTAAGGTAAGTGCCCCCTTCCTTCTCCTCCTCCCCCTCCCCCTCCCCCTCCCCCTTCCCCACCAGGGTAGCAGCAGCAGCAGCCCGGGGCTCTGGCGGCTATTTAAAGGGCCTGGGTGGTAGAAGCAGGGGCGCCCCGGGCCCTTTAAATAGCTGCCGGAGCCCCGCAGCCGCTCCCCCAGGGCTCCAGCAGCCGGGCTCTGGAGGCAATTTAAAGGGCCTGGGGCTCCAGCCACTGCTGGGAGCCCCAGGCCCTTTAAATTGCTCCCTGGGGAAGCCGGGCTGCTCTTGCTGGTAGGCCGTACCGGGGCGTACTGGCTTACTTTCACCTCTGGCCCCTCCGTTCAGGCTCAGCCCGTCCCACCCAGGGCACGGAAGGAGGAGCCACAATCGCTCCCCTCCCCGACCTGTCCCGGGGCGAAAGCTGGGCCCTGAGCCCCAGGAGCTGGTCTACGGGTCCATGCGCAAACCCGGGGCTTGGCCACCCAGCGTGACTCAGGGGCTCCTGGGCCCGAGGGCAGCCGTGCGCCTGCGGGGAGAGTCCCCAGGCCGGGGTGCAAGGAGCTGGGACGCTGCCCTCCCCCACGCCCCCCAGGGCTATCTGGGCACAGTGGGGCATTGCACCCCCTGGGAAATAGTAACTGGCCTGGCAGCCCCTCCTGGTTCCTTGGGCCTCCCTCTGCTCCTGGGCTAGGGTCTGCCCCGTAGCCGGACATCGGCATAACTGCTGCAAAATCTGCCCCCCTGCGCAAGGCAGTGACACCCCCCCACCCCCAGCTACACAGCAGGGCTTCTCCGCCAAGGGGCGGGTGTTTGAAGGGTGCTGATGGCAGAAGCTCTGACAGCGGGAGAGTAGCCTCTTCTGGGAAGCCCTGGAGAAGCAACAGCCGAGTCTCAGTGGGTTTCCTCCAGCTCTGTTCCCCTCAGTGAGCCTTGTCAACGTTCAGAGCAACTGCACCTGCATTCCTCCGCTGTACCCTCTCCAGGGCGCCGACTCTAGGCTCCCGGGGGAGGCCCAGATCTCACTCTCTCCAGCCCAGGACCTTTCCAGGCTGTACAGGTCCCTGCCTACCCTCTGATATCCCCAGCAAGCCAGGCTGCCCAGCGTCTGCATTTTGCAGTCTCCAAAGATGACGAGCAACTCTAATTTCTAGCAGTTACATGTGACCACACAGCTCCTGCTCGGCAAACAGATTCATTTTTAAGTACTACAAGGAAACCATAAAAACCAATACAAGTCCTATACACAGGCTAACGACTTGCTCCAAGCGCCTGGAGCACAGGGAGCTACCGCCAGGGTGGAGCAGGGCCTTGCCTCGTGGTTGTGGCAGCAGTTCAGAGCAATGGCGAGTAGAGAGCCAGGTGCTGATCCTACAGCAAAGCCCGAGTCAAAGAACCAAGCCAAGAGTCAGAGGCAGGAAGGCAGCGAGGACACGGGAGCACCCGGGAGCGAAGAGCTGGCGCAGGGCAAGTGCAGCTACAGGTGTGATCTGCAGTGAGCAGTCACTGTGCTGCTGGGCCCAGGTAGCGGGCTGCGGGCTCACCTGCCCCGTCAGGCAGCACAGCCATGGGTACAAGGCTCATTGGGCCCGGCGGACTTTGCTGGGTTGCCTAGCAACTCGGCAGGGCACCAGCTGTGCTCCTCACGCTTACCAGAAGTCATCCATCAGTCCAAGGGGGTGACAGTCGGCCAAAGCTGTGCCTGTCCCTGCTAGGGAGGACTGGGGCTTCCTTCGACAGAAGATTCTGCTGCCGGCTGGCTGGCTGAGAAAGAAGGCCCTGACAAGGTGGGTGAGGTATTCTCTTTTATTGGACCAACTTCTGTCAGTGAAGGACGAGCTTTCAAGCTTACACAGAGCTCTTCTTCGGGTCTGGAAAACTCACTCAAAGTGCCACAAGGATTGAACAGATGGTTTAGCACAAGCAGCTAACATATATTTCAAGGGACCGTTCAGTAGGTGTTTACTTATGCTAACCAATCTACTCAAATCTTGTATTCAGCAGTGACACTTTGAGTTCCTTTGCCAGACCCAAAGAAGAGCTCTCTGTAAGCGCAAAAGCTTGTCTCTCTCACTGACAGAAGTTGGTCCAATAAAAGACAATACCTCACCCACCTTGTCTCTCTGACATCCTGGGACCAACATGGCTACAACAGTGAATGCAAAGACGGCCTGGAGTCAGTTCAAAGTCAGGCTTTAAATCCAAAAGTCCTTTCTTTGTCTCTTTGTCTCTGGAGAATCCAGTTTGAACTACTATATTGGAGTGTCTCCCGTGGGGTCACCTCTCTGAAGGCGTTACACCCTCAGTGAATTTGCCGAATTGCCCCCCATTCTTAGTTCCTGCAGGAGCTGTGGTCACCCTCCCCCATGGAATTACATCCAGTCCCTGGCTCACAATGATACATAAACTTTGTAACAGAGGAAGATCTCCCAAAGAAGTCAATTTCCTGTCACAAGCCTTACAACAGCTGGGTCCCAGTAAGAACAGCAGTAAGCTTCAGGAAAGGTGGCCACCAAGCTTCTAAAATCCACAGACACTGTGGAAAAATGAACTCCTGGGGAGCCATCCCAATGAATGGACTTTCTGGATTAAAATGAGTGTCTTGTATTACCTGGAAAGAAATTGCTCCAGACAATTACATCCTTTGTCCACATTCTGGCAGATGAAGAGGAAACCAGACCCTTCCAGTTGTATTACTGAGTCCCTCGTGATTAGGGTTACCACCTGGCAGGGGTCAGTATTTGACTGGTCTGGCCAGTTTTTTTAAGGCATGGCCAGTTGGCAGAAAAATAATTTAATCTGCTGGGGTTTTTTTGCATGGGTCTAAAGATTTCCATTATTATCACAGTATATTGGGATACCTGATGTTAAAAGTTTCTGTGTCCAGCTGACGATGCTGCAATGCTCCCACTTCTGCACTTTAAGAAAATGATGTCATCAATCTTATCTATATGTGTTAGCTCTCTAGACACAGTAAGTGGCTGTTGAAGGGGGAGGGAGATTGCGGAGTTGCCTTGTGGGTGGGGTTGCATAGGGCTTGTTTTGTGGGGGTGGCGGAACTGCTGGATTTTTGCATTTCAAAGGTGGTAACCCTACTCGTGGTTGCCCGGGATGATGAAGGAAAAGCCACGACTGACGGATCAAATATCAAACATTTTCAAAAAGTGCCCAGATAGGGGGTGTTGCCATTTTGGGGCACCAATCCTGCAACACCTCGAGCTAACGTTCCAGGGCGCTGAGCATCCCCAGCTCCCACTGACTGATATTCAGCCCGAACGTTCCTCTTCTTAATTTCCTCCTCTGGCCCTCTGGGTGCTCCCTGTTTACTGTGCTCAATAATCCCTTTCCTTCCTTGGGGTTTACACCCTTCAGATACGAGCAGCATTTCCTCATGCCCACCCACCCCACTTTAGCCATCCCTTAGCCCAGTTCTATGTATTGAACCACATTTCCAGTCTTTCCTCAGAGACCAGACCCCCTCCAGCCTCCTGACTGATTTTGTTCCTCTTCTCAGAGCTCCCTCCAATTCTTTACTGTCTTTCGTTAGGGGGCTTATTCCTTCACCCACTTACTTCCCTGGTCCTTCTCGCATGAACAGAGAGCAACAATATCCAAAGTCCAAAGGTGCAAACAATTTGATGTTTATTGGGGTGAACTTCCAGCAAATATGATTCCAGTTTCCTTCCTTCGTGTCCCCCTTCCCAGCTCTGACACCACAGAGCCTTATGCCTGTGCCCCTGTTCCCATTTCCCCTTTAGCAAAACATGATTCCAATTTCCCCACCCCCATTCCCTGTTCCCATTTCCCCCCACCCACTTCCTGATTGACTGCAGACTATACAGTAAAACTTGAGTTCTGCTTAGCTATACCTTAACCAATCATTTTCCTGAAATTTAACTAACCAATCCAAACATATTGTAACATGATTATGTAACCAATAATATCCCACCACTTTAATTAGTTTACAACCAGCAAAATTAATTATACAGCAGACAGAAACAATCACAGAACCAGACAGAGATTATACAGACAAACAATGGCAAAGTGGGAACTATAATGACAAAACAATAGAGAAATGAGGATTTCACATCCCAGCTGTTGATAAGGGAGTTCTTGCCAGACAGGATGCTCTCAAACTAAGTTTCCTTTTACATTTTCTAGGCACTTCCCTTTCTCTGGAGGTGATAGGACAGGAGTGTATTCCTAACAGCCCAATAGCACCTTCTTTCAATGTGACTAGGTTGGAATGTGAGGAGGTGACCGGTCGCTTCCCAGCTCATGGCTGCCTCTGCTGCTTAGCCAGAGGCCTTAGCCTAAGCACAGGGCCTCAGACTGTCACAGGGAGAGAAGGCCCTTACACCAGCAGACAGTGATTTTGATTCTTTCTTTTATACCTCTAACTAGCCAAGTGATAGGAAGTCTCCTACATTCTTAGAGTATGGGCCTTTACAGACAGGCCTGAATATCTATATCCTAACATCTTTCCAGGAATGAGGGGCTCTGGCCTGAACACAATACTCCACATACTGTGAGGTTGGGAGCTATCTTCTCCCTGTCCGGTGACACACAGCCCAGTACTGCATTCGTGCCTTCCTGCACTGCCAGCTCAAATCGAGCATACTCACCCGGAGGAAGCACCTGACCTAACAACGCCCCCTCCACGAGAGGCGTAGTGCTTAGGTCAATGTCATTAGGGTGACGCAATGTCTGTGTAGACACTGCCTTACTTACATCGCCTGTTGGCTGTCAGCGGGAGCCCGGCCACCCCAGGGCTGACAGCCTGACCCACGCATTCCTGGGCCGGGGGCTCCAGTGTCCCAAAATGCCCCACACAGTTAAGTTGGTGGAAGTGCTCCTGGGGAGGACATGTACCACTGACAGGGGGGCATAGTGTGGACATGAATCACCACAGTAATTACAATGGTGGCTGTACATTGACGTAACTTAGGTTGACTTAATTTCTTTACTGTGGACAAGGCCTTAGTCCCTTTGTCTCTCTGGGCCTCAGGTTCCCATCTATACAGTGGGGATAATAGCACAGCGCTGCCCTCACAGGGATGTTGTGAAGATAAACAGACAAAGCAATGCCAGAATTAGGAGATGGATTCTGGCCAGGTGCAATGGGAGGACGTATTAAAATCTAACAGTTTAGAAGGGCGCGTGCAAGCAACAATCTACAATGTGGTTTCCCAAGAGACTCCTAGTGCCCCAGAGGGGGCAAGGAGGCCCCGGCCTCCCTCCACACGTGGAATCCAAAATGACATAGGCCTTCTTTGCTGCAGCATCAAGGCTCAAACTCTATTTAGTTTAGGTACCTTTATGACCCCCATTACTGGAGAATCTGAGCACTGCACTCTCTTGAGCTGGCCATTTTCTAAAGTGGTAGATTTTTATCCTTCCTCCCAGTGAAATCTCATATCCTTGTGCTGCCCTGCTCCCTCCTCCAATTCCTTGCTGTTGCACATGGTCACTTGTTCTCAGCTAGCTCCCCTCTCATTCTCGTAGTCATTTCTCCCATGTCGGTAAAAAACCAGCCCTGGGAACGGCTTTTCCTCTGGCTATGGTAACGACTTGCTGTGTCATTTTATTTTATGAGTCCCACTGCTGACAAACGGGTACCCGTGCAACCCCCAGGGAGGCTGCAAGCCCCAGACAAGCGACCAGGAAGCCAACAAGCCCTGATATGATGATCTAGGGGCTATGAAGCCGCTGTTCCTTCCAACACAGTTAAAGGTGTACGATCTCTAATGAGCCCCGGGTTTTTAATTAGGGAGCCTGTAGCTAAGTCAGCTATTTTCCCTTAACCTTTGTATGTCCATGTCTACCCTTGTGGCTGGTTGTATTTGTGTTGTTGCATTTGGGGCAGCTTGCCCACGGGGCCTCATGTGAGTAGGGTGCCTACGGGACATGCATACAGAGCTACACCTACAGCAACCTCGTCCGGGACATCCTGGCCTAGGACAGCAAGCTGGAAGGCTAGCCAGATCAGTTACCCCTGCAGAGTTGGGGAGCTTATCTAGACTGTAAAGCACTGTGGCCTGGTTACAGGAAGACAGCCATGTTCCCAGCCTGGGGGACAGAGGAAGCTGCTGCAGCTACTAACCATGTTATGTAGACACAAGAGATGTTCTGAGCCAGCCCTGTCACTAGCTGGTTATAAATGCATTTGGAAGTGGCCGTGTAGACAGGCCCCAAGTTGATGCAATATATGTGTTAAGAAATCAGGATGAAGGTATGTTACGGGAGTTTAGACTTCACTCCTCCCCTCCTTAAACTCTCTGCACTGGACTCACATCTGAATTTGGCACAATGGATTGAGGGTCAGCAGCTTGCAGCACTAGGCCCTGTGTTCTAGACTCAGTGATTCCTAGGCTGCTTCCCCTTGCTACCAAGAGGCAAAAACAACGCTGAGCCACCACTACAGAAATATTGTGTTTGAAAACTTCTCCTTTTGCCTGAAGCTCTGCTGGCAAAAGCAAAGCGAAGCCAGTGCTGCGGCTCATGCATGAAGCCTTAGTCTCCGGGCTCTTGTTGATGCTCCCATGAGATGTGCTGCTAACACCCTGTGCAAGAACTAAATTCGGAACAGGGGATTAGTCGTGCAAGCTGGAAATCACTGAATGGAATGAACAGGCTGAGTCAAGCGGGCATTACATGTCTCCAGTCCTGGCCTTTATTTTCATTCAACCTCAAATTGACATTTCCGTGAAAGGTACAAAACAGTCATTGCGACATTACAAACAAAATTAGTTTTGCCTTTCGTACAGAATATTTACAGGAGACCAGAAAATCGCCATCTTAGGAACAGCAGCTGCATTTCCTGGATGCTGGAGCTTTGCAGACACAGCTCTTGGCACAATTATTGCATCCAGCTGGGCAACAGGAGCAACAACCTGAAAAGATAAAAATCAAGACAAGATTATTGGAGATGCCAGACAACAAAAAATAAAAACAACCCTTCCCCGTAAGAACTGAAGGAAGTTCAACATGGATGAGACAAGGAGCAAAACCGTGCCGTGAACTGTACTTTATAAAATATTAAAACATCTCAGTTGTACTGTTAATACATATTCCTCACAAAGGCCACAAAAAAGTCAAGGTTGGACAGTCCTGAGTCATTTCCCACCTTAATATAGGTCAGAATCCTTTATCTGACCCAACGGTTTTGTTAAGAACAGTCAGCGTACAAAAAAGAAACAACTGGTTGGCGTTGGAAAGAACAGAAGATTTTACAAATTATTCTTAGGGAAAGGACACCAATTCCACCTTTCAGGCCCACACTTGGAAAGTAAGTGTACAGTTTAACAACAGACGCCCTGCTTCAGCAAAGCACCTGCTTAGTTTAAAGCACAGGCTTAAATGCGTCCCCAGTCAGCAAAGCACTTGCGGCCTGATCCCAAGATCCCACCGAAAGAGAGGTAAGACTCGCGTTTCCTTTGATGGGCTTTGCAGCAGGCCCACAAAGCACAGCCCTAACTCCCCCAGACTACAAGTTGAGCACACGCTTAATGGTTTTGCTACATCGGGGCCAGAAATTCGAGTTTCTGTACTCCAGTCTCCATGCTGCTGCCACGGGAGCCAGTGACAAACCCCTCGTTCATCGCAGGCTCAGCCAGGCGGGGAACTCGCTTGTTGAGGAAACATTTTTAAGGGGGGGGGGAATACTCACTCTTTTTGCAAGAGGTGCACCTGCAATTTGTGCATTTGCAGGAGTCCGTGCAGGTACAGGAGCCACCTGGTGAACAAAGGGAGGGGGGGAAAATGAGCATCACAGCTGGAGTAAAACCAAGAGGACAATCAGCAGGCCAGGGGAGAATTTTATCACCAGCAGGAAAAAAACCCAACAAGGGGAAAGTCAATAGACAGACCGTGGGCCAAACCCCCAGGCCTTTTTTTAAACAGGCCAAAAGTCTTTGGATGAACTTATCGTTGTTATTATTATTATAATATTCTTTTATCTTGAGTCTGGACCTTGACAAGAAATAAGGCATTACCCCTGAACACCAGGCTTCATCTCAGTCACTTGCTTCCCACGGCTCTGCTGGGTAGAAGTTACCTCTCGGTTACCCCTGGGTTTGAATCTGTCTGTTACCTGCATCTTACAAAAGTCACTGCAGAATCTTTTCCCCCCGCCACGAAAGTATAATTGCAAGTGGCTTAAAAATGGCTTCCCACCGCTGGAAAAGGAGATTTACAAGCCAGCCCGGGGCGCAAAGGTGGAAGCCAGGGCCATGTGAGCCGGGGCGCTCACTCCCCGCAGCGGGAGGACTCACTCACCGGCAGCGCAAGGACAGTCCTGGGGATCCATCGCTCTCCGGGTTGCTGCGGGCGCTGCTCAGCCAGGCGCAGGGGAGGAGACGAGGCTTGGAGCGGAGCTGCCCGACGCCTCCCATTTATCCCGGCGGAGGCGTGGGAGCGAGCGCAAAACCCCCGCCCCGCCGCCCTGCGCACGGGCCCCGAAGCAGCGAGCAGAGCCGGGGGCTGCTGGCGGCTCCTCTCGCCGCACGGAGCCGCGCTGCGTGACTGCGCACCGCCCGGGCGCCCCCGCACAGCGCCGCGCGCAGAGCCCCCCCCCGGAGCGCATAGCGCGGGGCGAGCCCGCACACACCAGGGCGCCGTGTGCAAACACCCCCCACCCCCCCCACACACACCCCGCATTGCCTGGTGCTGTCCCCGCACAGACCCGGGCGCGGCGTGGAAACGCCTGAGTCCCGAGAGCAACACCCAGCCCCGGGCGCTGAGTGCAGCCCGCTCTCCCCGAGCGCAGTGCGGGGCGCTGTCCCCTGCCAGGCCCCGGCGCGGAGCGCAAAAGCCGCCGCAGTGCGGGGCCCGGTGCGATTCCCGCACAGACCCACCCCAGGGCGCTGAGTGCAATCCCCGGCCCCTTCCCGCACAGACCCACCCCAGGGCGCTGAGTGCAAGGCGTATCCTTAATGTGATGGTTATTTTATTTCCCTCATTGGGACCATGGCACTAGAGGGCCTGGGGGGCACGCTCCGATCAGGGCCAGCTCTAGGGTTCACACAGGTGCTGGGAATAGGGGTGCTTGGGGGCCTGCCACACCCCCTGGCTTGAAGCGGTTTCAATCCTATGCAGAGTTTACAGGGCATTCAGTAAAAAGAAAAGGAGGACTTGTGGCACCTTAGAGACTAACCAATTTATTTGAGCATGAGCTTTCGTGAGCTACAGCTCACCTCATCGGATGCATACCGTGGAAAGTTTAGAAGATTCCCCCTCGCTGGGAAACAGCCCCCCCCCCCTTTCCGGGGAAGGGGAACGATCTCTGCACCCTGGACGGCTCCGGCCTCTCCCTCGGGGCTGCTGTGAAATCTCTGCGGCTGGAGCCTGTAAACCGAGCTCCCCGGCTGAGATGGCCCTGGCTTCTTCTGCCATGCTGGTGAGAAAATTCTCCCCTGGCCTGCTGATCCTCCTCTCGGTTTTACTCCAGCTGTGATGCTCATTTCCCCCCCCCCCCTTTGTCTACCAGGTGGCTCCTGTACCTGCGCAGACTCCTGCCAATGCACAAGTTGCAGGTGCACCTCTTGCAAAAAGAGTGAGTATCCCCCCCCCCCCTTTTCAAAATGTTTCCTCAACAAGCGAGTTGCCCGCCTGGCTGAGCCTGCGATGAACGAGGGGTTTGTCACTGGCTCCCGTGGCAGCAGCATGGAGACTGGAGTACAGAAGCTCGAATTTCTGGCCCCGATGTAGCAAAACCATTAAGCGTGTGCTCAGCTTTTAGTCTGGGGGAGTTAGGGCTGCGCTTTGTGGGCCTGCTGTAAGCTATTACCAGCGGGAGAGTGGGGTGGGAGGAGGTATTTTTTCCTGCTTTGTGTGTATATAAAAAGATCTTCTACACTTTCCACCCAGGGCCTTTAAATAGCCACTGGACCCCACCGCTTCTCCCGGGCTCCGGCAGCTAATTAAAGAACCAGGGCAGTAGAAGCAGGGGAGCCCCGGGCCCTTTAAATAGCCCCCGAAGCCCGGTGCTGCTGCTGCTCCCCTGGGGGGGGAGGGGGAGGAGGAGAAGGAGGGGGGGGCACTTACCTTACAGGGGGGGCTGGGGCTGGCTCTGACCCTCCTCAGCCCTGCCCCTTCCGCCCTAGGCCCACACTGGAGTCCCTAGAGACCAACAGACAAACAAAGGGCTTTTGGACAAATAATCTGAATTTAAACTGACTGGGGGCCTTCTTTCTGATCCAGCAATTGGACAGGACCCTCTGACCAAGGGAGGCCGCAATCCTTCCTGAGACGGATTCGAAGGACTTGACCTATTGACCGGGTGGGCCCCGCCCGGAGAGGCCGAAAGAATCACTGTATTATCTTTTCCCTCCTGCTTGCTTTACTTTCCAGGTAGACTAGTCCCAGTGGGACTTCGCCACACCAGCCCAGAGACGATCTGGAGGCTGCTTGGCATTCTGAACTCCGGTTTGCATCAGTGGCGAGCTGAAAGCACTGGAAGGATCAGGCCCTATGCAAAGCAATAACTGTGATAAAGTGGGACTATGCTCCGAGTATAATATGTACCGGGCAGAGGCTAGTGTGTATACCTCCGTCCATTCTGAGTACCTGCTACCATGCTCCCTCATCACGGTCATCTACCACAAGCAGTGCTATAGAGCTGAGCTATTTGAGCCATAATGGGGTCCCAATGATCTTGTATAGGCAGCAGGTTTAAAACGAACAAAAGGAAGTATTTCTTCATACGACGCACAGTCAACCTGTGGAACTCCTTGCCAGAGGAGGTTGTGAAGACCCAGATTATAACAGGGTTCAAAAAAGAACTAGGTAAGTTCACGGTGGAGAGGTGCATCAATGGCGGTTAGCCAGGATGGGCAGGGATGGTGTCCCTGGCCTCCGTTTGCCAGAAGCTGGGATTGGGTGACGGGGGATGGATCACTTGACGATTCCCTGTTTTGTTCACTCCCTCTGGGGCACCTGGCATTGGCCACCATTGGCAGACAGGATCCTGGGCTAGATGGACCTTTGGTCTGACCCAGTCTGGCCGTTCTGATGTTCTTAAGTTGTATTTCTCCCATATTCCCCAGTCACAACTTCCTACTTCTTGTGCTGTTCTGCCGTATGTGAACGCTTCTCATGGGCGGACACACCGCCGCCCACGGATGGAAGAAGGAGAACTCCAGCACATCCCATACATGTGACCTTACCCCCTCCGACCCGACTCGCAATTGGGAAGTGGGATGGAGTTGTGCAATTGACTCTGTAATTGCAGAACTGTAACCCAGTGCTCATCTCCCCCCTCATCGCATGATGCCTGGTCGTCCTGTGCCCGTGTCAGCAGTCTCCTGTGCAGGACTCCGTGAACACCTCTGTGTGGGTCAGCGCGAAAAGCACTCAGTCCGTACCATGTGCCACTCCTCCACCATACTCAGTCTCATTCAGTCTCCGAAGAACCTTTCTCTGATTCGTCTTATTTATCCTCGGCCACTCCAAGCTTTCCTGTTCCAGCCTCGGTGGATCCTGAGTTTTGGTATTTGCAGGGATGTCTTCCAGCCGCAGGTCGTTCTCATTAGATACACCCGAGAGCTCAGTTGCTCCGCCCTTGGTTGGTATCCAGCCAACAAGCCAACAGGCTCCTGTAGTCCAGCCGAGTGAAGCGGCATCTTCCTTTGAGTGTTTCTCACAGTAGGGAAGGAGCGGGATTCAGTTGTGATGATTATAAAAGGGATTCTTTGTGAGGTTCCTGGACACAAACAGATACTGTCGTTCTCTCTAGCTTCCAAGCGGGGGCTCCAGGGGCTATTTAAAGGGCCGGGGCTCCAGCTGCCTCTGCCGCCCCGGTCCTTTAAATAGCCGCTGGACCCCACCGCTTCTCCCGGGCTCCGGCAGCTAATTAAAGGACCAGGGCAATAGAAGCAGGGGAGCCCCGGCCCTTTAAATAGCCCCCGGAGCCCAGTGCTGCTGCTGCTACCCCGGTGCGGGAGGGGGAAGAGGAGGAGGAGGAGAGGTGGGGCACTTACCTTACAGGGTGGGCTGGCTCTGACTCCCCTCAGCCCCGCCCCTTCTGCCCTAGGCCCCGCCCCTTCCGGGGGCCAGAGCTGGCCCCAGCATGCCAGTAAGTCACTCGACTTACTTTCACCCCTGAGTTTATATTTCATTGTGCGCCAGGGTCTGTGTTTAATTCCCTGGGGGAGAGGGACCACAGCCCCCCAGGAGCTCAGAACAGTGGGGAGTGACTGGGCAAATTCACCTCCCAAGAGGTACCCCCACCTGGACAGGCTTACGTATACTGGTTCACACTGGAGTCCCTGGAGACCAACAGACAAACAAAGGGCTTTTGGATGAATAATCTGCATTTAAACTGACTTGGGACCTTCTTTCTGATCCAGCAAATGGACAGGAGTGTCTGACCAAGGGAGGCCCCAATCCTTCCTGAGACGGATTCGAAGGACTTGACCTATTCCTGCAGGCTCTTGTTCTGAGCTAACAGCTGTTATGAACTTGTAACCATAAACCACCCCCCCCATCTTGGGGTTTCATAGAATCATAGAATCATAGAATCATAGAATATCAGGGTTGGAAGGGACCCCAGAAGGTCATCTAGTCCAACCCCCTGCTCAAAGCAGGACCAAGTCCCAGTTATATCATCCCAGCCAGGGCTTTGTCAAGCCTGACCTTAAAAACCTGTAAGGAAGGAGATTGGAGCACTGACTCTTCCCAGAGCCCGAGTTGAAGTTGGGGGTGATTTCTGGTCAGCTTATTGGCATGCAGGTAGGTTCTTTTATTGTTTTAAAGTCTTTTCTCTGTCATGCTTTCACCTTAAGAATAAATGTGCTTGCTTAGAAAGAGCTGTGTGGTAACTTATAACTATAGGCAATTACACGGTGTATAGCCTCTGGAGACAAAGCAGAGTAGCCTGTGTCGGCCATCTGACTTGCTCGGGCATTCACAGGATAGGCAGTGGACTGTGCCTGGAAAAACCCTGATCAGAAGGGAGAGAGACACAAGGAGGTGAAAGCTGAGGAGACGGTGCCCTTGCTGGACCATGAGTGAGGAATACAGATGTAGTTCGTGACACCTTGCACCACGCAGTACACACAGGGTCCTGACTGGAACCATTAAACACTAACTCTGAATAATCCCAGGCAGGCAGTGTCTGCCTTACTCCCTGAAGCCCAGCGGGCGATATCCCTAATACACGTGTGTCCTAACTAGTGGAACCTACACCCATTGTGTTACACGAGCACGTTTGGGAGTTATCGTGATTTGCTCCTGGAAAAATGGAACTTCCACCTCCAGGAGTTAAGATTCTTTTCCACCCTTTCTCTTCGTTCCCTTCTTGTCTGACGGCTGGCATTTAGGCTAAGCCCTTTGGACTTCTGATGGCAATTCCCACAGAGCGAGTTTTCTCCGTTAGTCTTTCCCATTATGGGGTGGCTCAATACTCTGACTTTGGGAGAAAGGGTCTGATTTCCTGTTAATCTCCTTGAAACGGTTTGGGAGCGATGTAATTAATCCCTGGTACAGGGTGTCTTTTTTCATGTCCTCTGTGTTGTGAATCGCAATCACTGCTTGGGTAACTAACCAGACACTTGGATTTTTTTCCCTCTCTCCAGTCCAAGCACAACGAAGTGATGATCGTCAGCAAATATGCACTCCGTGAGCACTGCTGTAGACACTCTTACTACCTGACTTTGCTTAACGCTACTCTATGCGGCTGTTAAACACCTTTGGGATGATGACCCATGTGGTTATTTAATGATGTCACACTCACCTTGCTGTAACACGCAAGCTCCTCATGCAGCTGCAGAGCGCTTTGTAGACAAGCTGTGATGAAATAGAAACTTTCTGTAATATTTTTCTGCTTCCTATGGGTGCCTCAGTTTCCCTCTGTACTTTGCATTGTTACCCATTGCCAAAGTGTTAAATCTGCTCTTGGGGCACAGCAGGAGAGATGAGGTGTTGGGTCACTGGGGTTGAACGAATGGGTGATTAAAGGGCTGGCTGCAACCAACCCACGTCAATGGAGGGTCCACAAAGACAATGGAAGCCCCAAGGACTGAGCCACTGACACCTACCCCCTGGAATCTCCGGCAGGCAGAACATGTGAGCTCAGCGTGGGTCTGCAGGACTTCGACAATGGACTCTCACCTGGGACTGACACAGAGAGGCAGGGCCAGAAATGGATTCCATAGCATCTTGGCTGGCTGATTGTGCTGGCTCGGTGAGCATGGACTATGTTCCAGTTGCCTAATAAACCTTGCTCTGTTTTGAAAAAGCTGCCGGGTGTCATTACCGATACTTAGAGCCCTGCAGATCTGTGGCGATGTGCTCTATATCCGTGGACCATGTTTGCGGATCGGATGTGGACACCCATTTTATACCCATGCAGGGCTCTCCCAATACTTGCCGAGGTGCATTGGTCCCTGAAGAGAGTCAAAGTCTCCCTCCAGGAGTCTCTCTCAGTTGGGCTCACTGGGCAGAGCTCATGGTGTGAAACAAGAGTGTGGGAGCCCAGAGGCTCGGTCTCGGAGGCATTGAGACCACACAGCCTCCCCTTAAGGGAGAGTGAGGCCCCTTAGGGGGCTGGCACACAGAAGGGGTTCCTCTAAAGGATTATTTAAATGCTGGGGCGTAGTACAGATCCTTTCGATGCATGACCTAGGGTGAATCATATTTCCAGATACAAGTGTATTATGTGGATCAGTTCTCCTTTTGCTCAGCGCAGGTATTTGCAAAAAGGAATTGTGGGGTATATTAATTACAACTTCCAAACAAGGCCACGTGAGACCAGTGAACGGGTCCAGCAAAGCTCTGAGAGGCATGCTGAACACGTACCTTGTAGGCTTGGCCTCGGTGATGGGGGCTCTGGACTAAAGGTCAGGAGAAGCAGGTGCTATTCCTCGCTCTGCCACTAACCTACTGTACGTCCTTGGATAAGTCACTTCACCCCTGTGCCTGTTTTCCCTCCCACCCTTTCTCTGTCTGGTCTCTAACAGACAGGGATGGTCTCTTGTATGTGGATGTACAGCGCCTAGGACCACAGCGTCCTGATCCTACTGTATTATGAATGATAAACTCTTAAAATCAATGGGATTACACTTGTTCTCAAAGTTAAACGTGCTTCAGTGTTTCTCTGGGTAGGGGTCCACAACAAGTGCTTCACACGTGCTCTCAGAGAGCCAAACAGCATCTTACTCTGTAAGCGTTTGTGGAGTAGGGCGCTACTCCATGTGGGTAAAGATACCACAGTCCAGTCTTATTCCACTGAGATCAATCCAAAGCTCATTTACAACAGGGTGAATGTAACGCGGACTCTACGTCCAATCCTCCCCTCCCTGCCCTATGCCCACTCTTACACTCTGTTCCTGGCTAAAATGTTGGATTAATTTCCCTGAAGGAAAACTGTATTCCTGTGGATGTGGAGACAGTCTTGGAATGACAGATTGGGAGGAAATGAGTGCCACTCGCCGCCCAATGTTTCTGAGTGCACAGAAAGTCCTGAAGGATGCAAACAGAGTGAACATAAGTACCCCGGCTGCTGGCATGTAAAAGATCCCCTGGTTTGCTCATAACCTTTGTGGCCAAGTATCTTGTTCTCCTCAGCAGGCCCAGTTCTTTTTAGCCTTGGAGACACAGGTTTGGGAAAGGCAGTCCGTCCAGGTGGCACACGGTCAGGCTATACCTTTCCACAGTCAGGCCCTTGGGCCTGTTTTCCTCTCCCCTCGGGGAGGGGATGCAGCCTTCCTTCCTGGAAAGGTTCAGTGTCTTACTGCACCCAGCCTGCTGGCAGCTTCCCGGCTTTTCAGCTGAACCTTATTAACCTGTGGTTACCTCTCCTCAGTGGATAGGGAGGGGCCTTTTAACCTTCTGGGACTGATTACTACCCCCCCTCCACCTTGTAGCTGTTTGTCCTGGGTTTACCACACCTTGTATAAAGAAAAGGAGGACTTCTGGCACCTTAGAGACTAACCAATGTATTTGAGCATAAGCTTTTGTGAGCTACAGCTCACTTCATCGGATGCATTCATGAAAGCTTGTGCTCAAATAAATTGGTTTGTCTCTAAGGTGCCACAAGTCCTCCTCTTCTTTTTGCGGATACAGACTAACACGGCTGCTACTCTGACACCTTGGATAGTTCTTTTTGCAATTTCTGAGAACTGGGGTAAATGCGTGACAGGAAATGTGTGGATTTGCTTCTGAGTTAATGGCTGATGGGTTTCAACCAATTGGGTCGGTGGCCAAAGAAGCATCTGTGGTTTTGCGCCCTTTTCCTCATAGTGCCACAGTGAAGGGGGAGGGCACTTGATTGCATACTAGCAGGCCTGGTAGCCATAATTCACCACCAGAGAGGCACCACTGGAAGTTGTAGTGCAAACGGGACCCTGGTGTTTTCACTACCCTGCCACGTAACCCTGCTGGAGCGAGAGATGACACGATGGTGAAAATCCCTGATCCCTGCTGCCACTGGCACTTTCCCATTGTTACCACCATGTGGCATACAGGGGCCATAAATGTGTGTGGCCACTCTATTCTCCTCCTGGTACCCCCAGCTTGCAGGGTGCAGGGGTCAGGCCAGGGTGACCCAGGCCCACAGAGCACAGTCCTGTGGAGATTCCGGGCTGTGTTACAGCCCGTAGGCAGGCCAGGTGAGGGGATCCCAAAGGGGCCCATTTCCTACCACAGACACAGCTTCGGCCAGCACGAAATCAGGGGGGCTGAGAGCCATTGAATGCCCTGTAAACCCTGCATAGGATTGAAACCGCTTCAAGCCAGGGGGTGTGGCAGCCCCCCAAACACCCCTATTCCCAGCACCTGTGTGAACCCTAGAGCTGGCCCTGATCGGAGCGTGCCCCCCAGGCCCTCTAGTGCCATTTTATTTCCCTCATCGGGACCATAACCATCACATTAAGGATACGCCTTGCACTCAGCGCCCTGGGGTGGGTCTGTGCGGGAATCGCACCGGGCCCCGCACTGCGGCGGCTTTTGCGCTCCGCGCCGGGCCCTGGCAGGGGACAGCGCCCCGCACTGCGCTCGGGGAGAGCGGGCTGCACTCAGCGCCCGGGGCTGGGTGTTGCTCTCGGGACTCAGGCGTTTCCACGCCGCGCCCGGGTCTGTGCGGGGACAGCACCAGGCAATGCGGGGTGTGTGTGTGTGGGGGGGGGGATGTTTGCACACGGCGCCCTGGTGTGTGCGGGGCTCGCCCCGCGCTATGCGCTCCGGGGCGGGGGCTCTGCGCGCGGCGCTGTGCGGGGGCGCCCGGGCGGTGCGCAGTCACGCAGCGCGGCTCCGTGCGGCGAGAGGAGCCGCCAGCAGCCCCCGGCTCTGCTCGCTGCTTCGGGGCCCGTGCGCAGGGCGGCGGGGCGGGGGTTTTGCGCTCGCTCCCACGCCTCCGCCGGGATAAATGGGAGGCGTCGGGCAGCTCCGCTCCAAGCCTCGTCTCCTCCCCTGCGCCTGGCTGAGCAGCGCCCGCAGCAACCCGGAGAGCGATGGATCCCCAGGACTGTCCTTGCGCTGCCGGTGAGTGACTCCTCCCGCTGCGGAGACGCACAGACCCTGCTCCGAGCTGCTGCGGGGCCTTCGGGGGCTGCTTCCCCCTCGCTGGGAAACAGCCCCCCGCCCCCCTTGCCGGGGAAGGGGAACGATCCCTGCGCCCGGGACGGCTCCGGCCTCTCCCTCGGGGCCGCTGTGAAATCTGTGGGGCGGGAGCCTGCAAACCGAGCTCCCCGGCTCAGGTGGCCCTGGCTTCTTCTGCCATGCTGGTGACAAAATTCTCCCCTGGCCTGCTGATCCTCCTCTCGGTTTTACTCCAGCTGTGATGCTCATTCCCCCCCCCCCCCTTTGTCTACCAGGTGGCTCCTGTACCTGCGCGGACTCCTGCCAATGCACAAATTGCAGGTGCACCTCTTGCAAAAAGAGTGAGTATCCCCCCCCCCCCCCCTTTTCAAAATGTTTCCTCAACAAGCGAGTTCCCCGCCTGGCTGAGCCTGCGGTGAACGAGGGGTTTGTCACTGGCTCCCGAGGCAGCAGCATGGAGACTGGAGTACAGAAGCTCGAATTCCTGGCCCCGATGTAGCAAAACCATTAAGCGTGTGCTCAACTTGTAGTCTGGGGAGTTAGGGCTGTGCTTTGTGGGCCTGCTGCAAAGCCCATCAAAGGGAACGTGAGTCTTACCTCTCATTTCGGTGGGATCTTGGGATCAGGCTGCAAGTGCTTTGCTGACTGGGGATGCATTTAAGCCTGTGCTTTAAACTAAGCAGGCGCTTTGCTGAAGCAGGGCGTCTATTGTTAAACTGTACACTTACTTTCCAAGTGTGGGCCTGAAAGGTGGAATTGGTGTCCTTTCCCTAAGAATAATTTCTAAAAACTTCTGTTCTTTCCAACGCCAACCAGTTGTTTCTTTTTCATACGCTGAGTGTTCTTAATAAAACCGTTGGGTCAGATAAAGGATTCTGACCTATATTAAGGTGGGAAATGACTCAGGACTGTCCAACCTTGACTTTTATGTGGCCTCTGTGAGGAATATGTATTAACAGTACAGCTGAGATGTTTTAATATTTTATAAAGTACAGTTCACGGCATGGTTTTGCTCCTTGTCTCATCCATGTTGAACTTCCTTCAGTCCTTACGGGGGAGGGTTGTTTTTATTTTTTGTTGTCTGGCATCTCCAATAATCGTGTCTTGATTTTTATCTTTTCAGGTTGTTGCTCCTGTTGCCCAGCTGGATGCAATAATTGTGCCAAGAGCTGTGTCTGCAAAGCTCCAGCATCCAGGAAATGCAGCTGCTGTTCCTAAAATGGCGATTTTCTGGTCTCCTGTAAATATTCTGTACGAAAGGCAAAACTATTTTTGTTTGTAATGTCGCAATGACTGTTTTGTACCTTTCTCGGAAATGTCGATTTGGGGTTGAATGAAAATAAAGGCCAGGACTGGAGACATGTAATGCCCGCTTGACTCAGCCTGTTCATTCCATTCAGTGATTTCCAGCTTGCACGACTAATCCCCTGTTCCGAGTTTCGTTCTTGCACAGGGTGTTAGCAGCACATCTCATGGGAGCATCAACAAGAGCCCGGAGCCTAAAGCTTCATGCACGAGCCGCAGCACTGGCTTGGCTTTGCTTTTGCCAGCAGAGCTTCAGGCAAAAGGAGAAGTTTTCAAACACAATATTTCTGTAGTGGTGGCTCAGCGTTGTTTTTGCCTCTTGGTAGCAAGGGGAAGCAGCCTAGGAATCACTGTGTCTAGAACACAGGGGCTAGTGCTGCAAGCTGCTGACCCTCAATCCATTGTGCCAAATTCAGATGTGAGTCCAATGCAGAGAGTTTAAGGAGGGGAGGAGTGAAGTCTAAACTGCCGTAACATACCTTCATCCTGATTTCTTAACACATATATTGCATCAACTTGGGGCCTGTCTACGCAGCCACTTCCAAATACATTTATAACCAGCTAGTGACAGGGCTGGCTCAGAACATCTCTTTCGTCTACATAACATGGTTAGTAGCTGCAGCAGCTTCCTCTGTCCCCCAGGCTGGGAACATGGCTGTCTTCCTGTAACCAGGCCGCAGTGCTTTACAGTCTAGATAAGCTCCCCACCTCTGCAGGGGTAACGGATCTGGCTAGCCTTCCAGCTCGCTGCCCTAGGCCAGGATGTCCCGGACGAGTTTGCTGTAGGTGTAGCTCTGTATGTATGTCCCGTAGGCACTCTACTCACATGAGGCCCCGTGGGCAAGCTGCCCCGAAGGCAATAACACAAATACAACCAGCCACAAGGGTAGACATGGACATACAAAGGTTAAGGGAAAATAGCTGACTTAGCTACAGGCTCCCTAATTAAAAACCCGGGACTCGTTAGAGATTGTACACCTTTAACTGCGCTGGAAGGAACAGCGGCTTCATGGCCCCTAGATCATCATATCAGGGCTTATTGGCTTCCTGGTCGCTTGTCTGGGGTTTGCAGCCTCCCTGGGGGTTGCACGGGTACCCGTTTGTCAGCAGTGGGACTCATAAAATAAAATGACACAGGAAGTCGTTACCGTAGCCAGAGGAAAAGCCGTTCCCAGGGCTGCTTTTTTACCGACATGGGAGAAATGACTTTGAGAACGAGTGACCATGTGCAATGGCAAAGAATTGGAGGAGGGAGCAGGGCAGCACAAGGATATGAGATTTCACTGGGAGGAAGGATAAAAATCTACCACTTTAGAAAATGGCCAGCTCAAGAGTGTGCAGTGCTCAGATGCTCCAGTAATGGGGGCCATAAAAGTTCGTAAGATAAATAGAGTTTGAGCCTTGATGGTGCAGCAAAGAAGGCCTATGTCATTTTGGATTTCATATGTGGAGGGAGGCCAGGGCCTCCTTGCCCCTCTGGGGCACTAGGAGTCTCCTGGGAAGCCACATTGTTTATTGTTGCTTGCACGCTCCCTTCTAAACCACACAGACCCCAGGGCGCTGAGTGCAACCCCCGGCCCCCTCCCGCCCCGAGTGCGGGGCACGGTGCGATTACCGCACAGACCCCAGGGCGCTGAGTGCAAGGCGTATCCTTAATGTGATGGTTATTTTATTTCCCTCATTGGGAGCATGGCACTAGAGGGCCTCGGGGGCACGCTCCGATCAGGGCCAGCTCTAGGGTTCACACAGGTGCTGGGAATAGGGGTGTTTGGGGGGCTGCCACACCCCCTGGCTTGAAGCGGTTACAATCCTATGCAGGGTTTACAGGGCATTCAATGGCTCTCAGTCCCCCTGATTTCGTGCTGGCCGAAGCTGTGTCTGCGGTAGGAAATGGGCCCCTTTGGGATCCCCTCACCTGGCCTGCCTACGGGCTGTAACACAGCCCGGAATCTCCACAGGACTGTGCTCTGTGGGCCTGGGTCACCCTGGCCTGAACCCTGCAAGCTGGGGGTGCCAGGAGGAGAATAGCGTGGCCACACACATTTATGGCCCCTGTATGCCACATGGTGGTAACAATGGGAAAGTGCCAGTGGCAGCAGGGATCAGGGGTTTTCACCATCGTGTCATCTCTCGCTCCAGCAGGGTTACGTGGCAGGGTGGTGAAAACACCAGGGGCCTGTTTGCACTACAACTTCCAGTGGTGCCTCTCTGGTGGTGAATTATGGCTACCAGGCCTGCTCGTGTGCAATCAAGTGTCCTCCCCCTTCACTGTGGCACTATGGGGAAAAGGGCGCAAAACAACAGATGCTTCTTTGGCCACCGACCCAATTGGTTGAAACCCATCAGCCATTAACTCAGAAGCAAATCCACACATTTCCTGTCACGCATTTACACCAGTTCTCAGAAATTGTAAAAAGAACTATCCAAGGTGTCAGAGTAGCAGCCGTGTTAGTCTGTATCCGCAAAAAGAAAAGGAGGACTTGTGGCACCTTAGAGAGGAACTTTATTTGAGCACAAGCTTTGGTGAGTATCCGATGAAGTGAGCTGTAGCTCATAAAAGCTTGTGCTCAAATAAACTGGTTCGTGTCTAAGGTGCCGCAAGTCCTCCTTTTCTTTATACAAGGTGTGGTAAACCGAGGACAAACAGCTATAAAGGGGGTGGGGGGAAGTAATCAGTCCCAGAAGGTTAAAAGGCCCCTCCCTATCCACTGAGGAGAGGTAACCACAGGTTAATAAGGTTCAGCTGAAAAGGGGTTGCTAGAGAACCAATTAGGTTCATAGAATCATAGAATATCAGAGTTGGAAGGGACCTCTGGAGGTCATCTAGTCCAACCCCCTGCCCAAAGCAGGACCAATCCTCAACTAAATTATCCCAGCCAGGGCTTTGCGAAGCCTGACCTTAAAAACTTCTAAGGAAGGAGATTCCACCACCTCCCTAGGTAACGCATTCCAGTGTTTCACCACCCTCCTAGTGAAAATTTTTTTCCTAATATCCAACCTAAATCTCCCCCACTGCAACTTGAGACCATTACTCCTTGTCCTGTCATCTGCTACCATTGAGAACAGTCTAGATCCATCCTCTTTGGATCCACCTTTCAGGTAGTTAAAAGCAGCTATCAAATCCCCCCTCATTCTTCTCTTCCATAGACTAAACAATCCCAGTCCCCACAGCCTCTCCTCATAAGTCATGTGTTCCACTCCCCTAATCATTTTTGTTGCCCTTCGCTGGACTCTCCCCAATTTCTCCACATCCTTCTTGTAGTGTGGGGCCCAAAACTGGACACAGTACTTTCAGATGAGGCCTCACCAATGTCGAATAGAGGGGAACGATCACGTCCCTAGATCTGCTGGCAATGCCCCTACTTATACATCCCAAAATGCCATTGGCCTTCTTGGCAACAAGGGCACAGTGTTGACTCCTATCCAGCTTCTCATCCACTGTCACCCCTAGGTCCTTTTCTGCAGAACTGCTGCCGAGCCATTCGGTCCCTAATCTATAGCGGTGCATGGGATTCTTCCATCCTAAGTGTAGGACTCTGCACTTGTCCTTGTTGAACCTCATCAGATTTCTTTTGGCCCAATCCTCCAATTTGTCTAGGTCCCTCTGTATCCTATCCCTCCCCTCCAGCATATCTACCTCTCCTCCCAGTTTAGTGTCATCCGTAAACTTGCTGAGGGTGCAATCCATGCCATCCTCCAGATCATTAATGAAGATATTGAACAAAACCGGCCCCAGGACCGACCCTTGGGGCACTCCACTTGATACCGGCTGCCAACTAGACATGGAGCCATTGATCACTACCCGTTGAGCCCGACAATCTAGCCAGCTTTCTATCCACCTTATGGTCCATTCATCCAGCCCATACTTCTTTAACTTGCTGGGAAGAATACTGTGGGAGACCATGTCAAAAGCTTTGCTAAAGTCAAGGAACAACACGTCCACTACTTTCCCCTCATCCACAGAGCCAGTTATCTCCTCATAGAAGGGAATTAGATTAGTCAGGCACGACTTTCCCTCGGTGAATCCATGCTGACTGTTCCTGATCACTTTCCTCTCCTCTAAGTGCTTCAGAATTGATTCCTTGAGGACCTGCTCCATGATTTTTCCAGGGACTGAGGTGAGGCTGACTGGCCTGTAGTTCCCAGGATCCTCCTTCCCTTTTTTAAAGATGGGAAAAATAAGTTTGACGACAAGAACAATCAAGGTCCCTCCCTTTATTGTCATTTACTGGTTATTACTGATAGGAGGAGGATGAAGGAAAAAAGAATGAAAAACAGGGCAGGGGGGAGATAGAGAATGTTTTTCTTTCTGGCTGGGTCCCAAGGAGGGGCCCCAACAATGAAGCTGAGCACAGGGCCCCACTAACTCTAAATCCGCCACTGGGGCTGACCCCTCCCCCACAGCTCCCCACGCCACAGCCAGGGGCTGACCCCCGACTCCCCGAGCCCCGCATGCTGCTGCCAAGACAGGGGCTGACCCCACCACTCCCCGAGCCCTGCATGCCGCTGTCAAGACAGGGGCTGATCCCTCCCTCGCCCCAGCTCCCCACACCGCTGCCAGGGGCTGGGGCTGGCCCCGAACCCCCCACAAGCTCCATTCTACCTGGGGCTGTCCTCACAAGCCCTGCTGCCTGACACCTCGTGTCGCCACCCCCCCCCCCACATGTTCCTCCATGCCCCGCTGGGGGGGGCACCGGACTTTTGTGGTAAACTGGGCATTTGTTCGTTTGCTCTTGCCAGCTGATCAGTCAGGATAGCCGGGACAGAGCTTAAAAAGGGAACTGTCCCGGCCAAATGGGGACGTATGGTCACCCTATCTCCAGGCAAGTGGGTCCTGAGGGAGTCTGGCCAGGGCAGGGGCAGACCCTAGCCTGGCTAGTTGCGCCACTCCTGAGAGGCTGGAGCAATTCCCCGCCCTGGCACTGGACCGGCCGTGCTGCCAGCTCAGACTGGCAGACACCATCACCTTCCAGCAGGGCTGGTGAGTGTGGCAGGGGGCAGGGTGTGAGGGAGTGGGTCTCTGGAGGTGTGTGAAGGTCTGCAGGCCAGTGTGGGGTCTCTTGGGGGAAGGTCCGGGGCGGGGGGGGAGGCTGTTGGGCATAGCAATCGCAGGGGACGCTGGGCACAGGGAGCCGGACGCTGTGTGGCATGGCATGGGCCCACCCCGGAGGGGAAGGGGCAGGCTGGCAGCACAGGGCCGGGTGGGCCAGTGTGTGTCTGGCAACTGCTGGTTTGTATATAGTGTCCTTGCACTGGGCTGGGCAGAGTGGGGCTGGCCCCCACCATGCTATACCCCATTGCCCCTGGCTGGCCCCTTGCTCTGGGACTGGCTTCCCCACGCCATGCTCCTTTGCCCCCATGGGGGCCCACAAAAGGTTAATCCGGCCCTGCCCAGGAGTCCCAGCTCCCAGTCCCACGCTCCTCCTCGAGCCTGGCTCCCAGCCTGTCCCCCCCAACTGTAACCACTAGACTTCACCTCCCCCCCACCCCCCGAGCCAGGATAGAGGCCGGGGGCAGGGCAGGTCTAGCCCCACAGGTCACCACACACCTTGGGCACTCCATCATTATTACAAGCTTTGAAGCAGCAGCCAGGTGCCCCCATCATGGACCCGGACCCCAATGTGGGAGGTGCTAGACAAATCCAGAACACAGACAACTCCTGCTCCAAGCTGCTGCTCTAAGGCTAAGGCCAGAAACATGAGGTGGGTCCAGACTGATGGACAGGGAGCACCAGGGTATGACACACTGCTCAGCCTGAGGCTGCAGGCTCAGGTCCCCGTGGCCTGGAGCTTTCTATAGCCATCCCAGCAAAGGGGAGCTTCAGATGCAGGGCCCAGGGTTCCCATGCTGTGGAGAGGTGACCCCACCGGAAGGGAAGTGTGGTTGGTATCTGACTGCAAGGGGGAGGGACGAGGTATGATCCCTGGGTGTCTGCGCAAGGGGGATGATGACAAATGGTCCCTGGGTGACTGCGGGGGAGGACAGAGGACGGACAAGATATGGTCCCTGGGTGACCACAGCACCTCAAGGCATGATCCCTAGCCAGTCCTCCCCAGGAAGCCCAAAGTCTGAGGGGGGCTCTCACTGCCAGCCCAGCCTGTGCCAGGGCAGCTCAGGGCTCACCCCGCCAGCATGCAAGCCTTGCTCAGGCTCGTTCCATGTACTCAGTGCCATGGACCGATTCATTCAGACGTTCTAAAGCCGAACTGTACTGAGGGGCGCCTGCCTGCAGGGCATGGGGCCAGGATGTGCTGGGATGGAAACGCCAGAACCCCTGCAACCCGTTCAAAGGTATCTAATGCTGCCACGCCCAAGAGCAGGGAACCAGGCAGGCGCCCATCCTGCTCACGCTGCAGTGTGGGATCATGACACTTCTGCCTGGCACCACATAACAGCCATCTCCAGAGGAACCCCAGACTTCTATGGCCACAGACAGGCTGAAGCAGACCAGTTCCCGGCTGGCTTTGCCAGGTGGCTCGTGGGCCAGGAGCCTGGTCATCATTCCATCAACTGAGAGGTCTCACAATGAGAGAAGGCGGGGAGGCAATCTCTTTTGTATCAGACCAGCTGCTGTTGGTGGAAGAGAAGCTTTCGAGCCACACAGAGCTCTTCTCCTGGTCAGGCGTTCCCCAGGCACTGCTGTTAAATCATTGTGTCCCATGCCAAGGGGGACAGCGCCTCCCTGCAGCTGGTTTGCTGGCTGCCAGGTCCTGAAGAGGGTCTGGCTGGATGCTGTCTGCTGCTGATAAATGCATGTTAACAAAAACACTGTTTTAACCCATTCCTTACCCTGCCTCTGCCGCAGCCAGTGCTGCCTCTGTTGGTGACAGGACGCTGGGCCAACCCAGTTTACTAAATCTGGTGTTAAACAAAATCCCTTCTTCACAAGCTGTGGTATTCCCCCTTGCACCAAGACTGCTTCTCCAGCCACCACAGGCTTCCAGCTCCCATGAGACCTGAGTTTACAACGTAAAGTTCAAGCAGAAACTAATGCCCCCCTCCTTTTAAATACAAACTACTCTCACAGCATGCCCAGCTCATCCTGCAGCACAAAGGCAGACTGTGCCTTTAAGGTCGGCATGGAGGGCACTCGCACAACCCCTCTCCCTGTGCCAGTTGCAAGGGTGTTAGGTGCAATTGCACCAGAGGCCTTCCCCTTCCTGGGGAGCCCTTGCTCTAGTCTAGTGCCAAGGAGCTGAGTGGTGTTTACGCAGGTGGGCCGTACGCCAGGCCGAGCGCCATCTCCTCGAACACGAGATGCCCAGAAGATAAAGGGGCACAGCTTGTGCAGTGGGGCCACTGAGTACGTACCCCAGAGCACTCCCAGGCGGCAGGGAGTTTCTGTAAAAAGGGAAATTCCACAGAACAAACACGGTGCTCATTGAACTGTAATGTTTGGGAACCAAAGAGTTAAAGCAGGAAGCTCCTGGCTCCTCACAAGACCCCAACACTCTCAAAAGCCATGGGACCTTCCCTCACCTGCTCTGCCAGGGGCTCAGAACCCAGCCCATGTACTGACTGTACCCCTGGCGGGTGTAGGTGCAATGGCCGGGGGGAGGGGGAGGGCACTGAGGCTCAGAATGTACCAGGCTATCAAGCATTTGAGCTCCTCTGGGCAGATGGGTGCTGGGAAAGCCCAAGGCAAGGGCTACTCATCAGCTGGGAATGGCTTTCCCAGACCAGACCCGACCACTGCCCTTGTGCCAGAAGCACTGGGAGCTTCACCAGCACGGAGCCTGGCAGGCCAGAGAGCGATGGTGCCAGCAGGCAGGGAGTTCCTGGCACTGGGGTCACAACTGCCCGTGGTGTTTGAGGACCCTGCCTAGGGACTGCAGCGCCGCCATACCAATGCCAGGAGCAGCCTGCAGCAAGCAGAGGGGATGCCTCGGCTGGGAGGTTCACAGCAGAGTCCAGCTCTCATAGGGTTACTCCTGGGAACTGCCATAGACAGGAACCCTGGCACAATGGAGACTGATATCGCAGAGCGCCAGTCCTTCCTCCAGCACCTGGGAACTGCAAGACTTCAATTCTGATGTATCCCCACCAGCACTGTTTCCCCTTTGCCCTGCACTCAGCCAGAGGAGCAGGCTCCCTTTGCAAGTACAAAATACGATTTGCACCAGAACAACGTTTTATTTAGAGCGTTTTTATAAAAAGGAACTGCCACTGATATCTGGGGACTGAGCAGCTCCTGCCCCGAGCCATGGGACAGCTGCACGCCCCAGGGGATGCACGCCTCAGCGCCCGCGGCCCCTAGGAGAATGAGTGGGCCCAAAGCCTGGGTGTAGGCAGCCAGGGCTACAGACACAGGTAGCAGAGTCAGGGCCCGTCACCCAGTGAGAGACACCAGGTTTTACAGACACTGGCAAGACGTTCAAATATACCAACGTGATGTTACCACCAGCAGAGGAGCTCAGCCTGAGCCCAGCACCGACGTTGACATTGGGGCGTAACAGAACCAGGCCGCTGGACGAAAGGGCACATTGCTGGCATGGGCAATGGCTGCTGGACCGATCCCTTGCTGAGGCCAGGGCAGTGCTCCCTGCCCCCATGCACTGAGTCACATGCAGCGCTGGTCCTAGGCACACATGCCTGTGCGCTCACTCCCCCAGCAGCGTGGTGACCTCGTGCACGTGGTCACGCACCACCTGGTCCAGCACGGCGTACACGTCCTTGCAGGCCTTGCTGGCAGCCTCAATGACCTGCTCCAGGTGGTCCTCGTGCAGCCGCGAGTTCATCTCCAGCAGGGCAATCTGGTCCGACTTGGGCAGCAGAGCGAGGGCTACCTGGGGCCCGCCGGCTGCCTCCTCCACATAGTTGAGGTCGGCCAGCGGCGTGTCCTCGATGAAGCCGGCAGAGCTGGCGCACACGTAGTCTCGCATGGGGATGCCTGCGTCGATGGTGGCCAGCGTGGCTGCATTCACGCAGGCACAGTAATTCCCACCGTCTGCCTGCAGGATCTGGGGAGGCACAGCGCTTAGCACAGAGGGCACAGCAGGCTGCACCCACCCACTCAAGGGACCTGTGTCTGGCCCCACGGAGTTCAGAGCTAGACCCTGCATGCCCACAACCCTCCTTGGTGATCAGTCACCCGCTCAAGACACAGTGCAAGCCCTGTGCAAACTCCTGGTGTTGCTGTCTGAGCAGGCGGTGGAACGAGCAGGGCAGTGAGCAGAACGCAGGGCAGTGAGCAGAACGCAGGGCAGTGAGCAGAACGCACTGTGGCTGATGCCAGCCTGAACCCCACACAAACAACCCCCCTCACATTGGTGCACGAGCCAGTGCCCCAGCCAGGCGAGTGCCCCCCCCATAGGTCACCGCCCCCTGCCCCAATGGCTCAGCTGACGGCTCCTTGTGCCCCTTGGTCACACCATACTACTCCCCAACATGCTCCCTGGGCCCAAGGCCCTTGTAGCAATGGGCAAGGTTTGAGCCCCCTTCCCACCTGCTCCAGGGACCTATTACAGGCATCTGGGGTGGGACATGCCGCCCTGGGGTCAGCACACCAGAGAGGCAGGAAGCTGCCAGTGCTGTGTGAGGAGCTGCAGGCCACAGGAGCCAGGTGGTGCTGAGTTAACCAGTGTAAAGGCCTCATGACTTGGGGGGCCAAGGCTAGAAAACCCCCTACCTGCACGTAGATGTCGATCTGGGAGCGGGGGTATAGCTGGGTGAGGATCGCTGCTTCGAAGGTCTGCTTGAGGTGCAGCGTCATCTCACTGGACTTGCGGTCACCGTGGGGCCGGCGCTTGCGCTCCCCTGTGCTGAAGGTAGCCATGCTGTACTGACAGTTCACCAGTGCCCGGTCATGCAGGGCCTTACTGCGGGAGCCACGCATCTGCCAACAGACAGGGGTAACACGGCAGGGCTAGCAGGCCACATGGTGCTGCAGTGCCCTGGGAGGGGGGACAGGGTCCTGCAGTTTCGGGGAGTCTCAGAGGGATTCGGTGGACAGGTTAGCTTGTCCCATAATATAGGGCTTGCAATACTGGGTGTTATGGACGACCCCCCATTATGGGCCGGGAGGGGGACCAAGGGCACGTTTCCCTGGGGACAGGCCTGCGGAGCAGGGTGAGAGGGGATCTCTCCCACCAGTACTAGGGACTTGAGGCGCACAGTGAACTTGCTAGGGACAAAGCCCTGATGGGTCCCAGCCACAGCTGATCATCTCCGGGGAAGTGGGCTTGTTTGGTGTTTTATCCTACAGCTCGCCTTCCCCCACGCCCAGCTCCTCCATCTGACACAGGGCCAAGGTGGCCAGTGCAGAGGCACAGTCAGGAGTGGGGGTAACGGATGGGGGAGCAGGGCTGGAGGCCTGGACTCCTGGATCTATCTCGAGCTCTGGGGGGAGCGGGACCTAGTGGTTGAGGAGACTGGGGACCCAGACTCCTGGGTTCCATCCCGGCTCGAGAGGGAGTTGGAACTAGTGGCTGGGAACCCAGACTCCTGGGTTCTCGGGGGGGGGGGGGGGGGGGGGCGCTAGTGGCTGGACACAGGACTCCTGGGTTCTCTAGGGGGAATGTGGGGGCTAGTGGCTGGGGACCCGGACTCCTGGGTTCTCTAGGGGGAAAGGGGGGGCTAGTGGCTGGGGACTGGACTCCTGGGTTCTCTAGGGGAAAAGGGGAGGCTCGTGGCTGGGGACCCGGACTCCTGGGTTCTCTAGGGGGAAAGTGGGGGCTAGTGGCTGGGGACCGGACTCCTGGGTTCTCGGGGGGGGGGGGGGCGGGGGGGCTCGTGGCTGGGGACCGGACTCCTGGATTCTCGGGGGGAGGGGCTCGTGGCTGGGGACCGGACTCCTGGATTCTCGGGGGGAGGGGCTCGTGGCTGGAGACCGGACTCCTGGGTTCTCTAGAGGAAAAGGGGAGGCTCGTGGCTGGGGACCGGACTCCTGGGTTCTCTAGAGGGAAAGTGGGGGCTCGTGGCTGGGGGAAGTGGGGGCCCGGACTCCCCCGCCCCCTCACCTCGTGCGGCCCGTACACCACGGCCAGCGCCTTGGTGTTGCCCTGCTCGAGGTAGGCGGAGCCGTCGGCCTGCGCGAACACCCCCATGCGGGCGCGCACCTTGCGCAGCTCCCCGGCCCGGCGCCCGTCCACGCGGTAACCCTCGTCCGACAGCAGCTCCAGGCCGGCCATGGCGCGCTCCCGGCCTGCCCCGCGCCGAGCCCCCCCCTGCTCCCGGCCTGCCCCGCGCCGAGCCCCCTGCCCGCCCCCCCGCCGCTCCCGGCCTGCCCCGCGCCGAGCCCCTTTGCCGCTCCCGGCCTGCCCCGCGCGGGGAGTCCCGCTCCCGGCCTGCCCCGCGCTGAGCCCCTTTGCCGCTCCCGGCCTGCCCCGCGCCGAGCCCCCCCCCCGCCGCTCCCGGCCTGCCCCGCGCCGAGCCCACTGCCCCCCCGCTCCCGGCCTGCCCCGCGCTGAGCCCCTTTGCCGCTCCCGGCCTGCCCCGCGCCGAGCCCCCCCCCCCCGCCGCTCCCGGCCTGCCCCGCGCCGAGCCCCCTGCCCGCCCCCCCGCCGCTCCCGGCCTGCCCCGCGCCGAGCCCCCCCCCGCCGCTCCCGGCCTGCCCCGCGCCGAGCCCACTGCCCCCCCGCTCCCGGCCTGCCCCGCGCGTCACTGTTGTGCGCTGTCTCTGAGCCTCCTGGTGTCTCGAGCGCCCCCCCCCCGGGCCCCAGGGGCGGGGCGGGGCGGGGCGGGCCTGGGGCCGGTCTCTGGGGCGGGCGCCGCAGGGGGCCTGAGCCCCGGGCCCGCCGCACCCCTCGGGCGGGTTCGCCCCGGTGCGCTGGGGGCGGCGCTGCGCGCTCGGACAGCGAGCCCGGGGCCGGGGCCGGGGCCGGGGCCGGGGCGAAGCTCCAGGCGAGCTGATGCCGGCCCGGTTGCCCGCGGGCCCCGCGGTGCGAGCCGCCGCTGCCGAGGGCGCGAGGCCGGAGCCGCGCCGCGCAGCAGGGAGCCCGGCCGCTCAGGCCCCGTCTGTCGGGCCCGCGTCCTCTGTGAGGCCAGGCAAGAGCCGCCAGGGCCGCAGCAGCCGCCTCCCGCCCCCCAGCCCTCTGGGCTTGCGCTGGGGGCTGGGAAGCTGGTGTCTCTCTGGGCCGCTGGTGGCTCGGGCCCGTCTCCTGGCCGCTGCATTTAGCCTTGTCTTTTCAGTTCCATTGATCTGGGGACCAGGCCCAGAGAGCCAGGTGACACCCACACCCCTCTCTTTGTCTGCCCGGAGAGCAAACAGCCCTTTTCCACCTCCCGGTGGCAGTGCAGCACGTGGGGGAAACTGAGGCACACGTGGGGAAACTGAAGCACACATAGGCTTCATAAAAATATTGCAAACTATTCCCCCCTTCGACCGTCAACCCTTTTCCTCCTGCAAGACCAGACTTAGCAGGGTCTCTATAACATGTGACCTGGGGAAGTTCAGGGACCTCTGTGACAAGGCCTCAGCTATAACATTTGCACTCCCCTTAACATGGGCCACTTCCATATCATAATCTTGGAAGGCCACGCTCCATCTCAGCGGCTCGGCATTTGCCCATTTCATTTGATGCAGCCACTTCAGAGGAGAGGGGACCATACACAGGAAAGTGCGGCCCAGCCAGATACAGCTGCAGCTTTAAGAGCCCACACAATGGGCAGGCATGCTGCCTCTAGTTTAGCATAATTTCTGCTCTGTGGGGAGCAGTTTCTTGCTCAGGCACACAGTTGGGTGGCTCTCCCTCTTAGCATCGGCTTGCATCAGCACCATGCCCAGCCTGTGAACACCAGAAAGGGCTTGTTGAAGTCTGGATTTAGAACCTCCTTCAGTGCACAGAGCCCTCTGGCACTGCTCGGTCCAGACCATCCTGTCTAACGTACCCTTCTTGCACAGTTCGGTGATGGGAGTTGCCAAGGAGCTACAGTGGGTGTGACAAAGTGGGAATGTTCTTAATATTTTCTCTGAATACTGTGTGTGCGCCTTGGTTCCCCTGTCGTGAACCCCCTCCTAAAATGAATATTTCCAGGGATTTAAGTTTAAATTTCCTCAGTGTGATGGATGTACTGGCTTTGCTCTGCATAGCTCTTGGAAGTCCGGAACCACTGGAGAACGTTTAAAGTCTCAGGTCTGGTTCGGCATCAAGTCTGTTTCTATATTTCATTTTCAAATGTGCATATGAGGAAAACACTTTTTTGCATAAGTATGTTGTTGAAAATTGTAACAAAACTGTAGTAGCTTTTTCTGCCAGAAGGGGGTACTTGTTTCTTAAACTCAGCCAAAAGTTCATCACTGACATATATCTGAAACTCCTTTTCAGTTCGTAATCACAGGAGATCTCAATCAATTTCTCTTTTTCCTCAGTGTTCAATATCTTTGTTAAGAAAGTGGTATCAACAAAAGGGTTGTGAATCCAGTCATTATTGCCTGACGTAGCTGGAAAGTATTCCCTGAAAGTTGTGCAAAGTCCTTATTGGTTTTAGTGCACGGATCCAACTGAAGTTTATGTTCTGCCAGGAAGTCATGAAGATTACTGGTTTCAGAGTAACAGCTGTGTTAGTCTGTATTCGCAAAAAGAAAAGGAATACTTGTGGCACCTTAGAGACTAACCAGTTTATTTGAGCATAAGCTTTCGTGAGCTACACGAAAGCTTATGCTCAAATAAATTGGTTAGTCTCTAAGGTGCCACAAGTACTCCTTTTCTTTTTATGAAGATTACTGAAACACTCGGTTTGATTGTTTTCCAAACAATTTTCCCAGAATTGCAACTTCTTTATCATGGATTCAGTTTGCTCTTGCACATTGAAAACTGTTATTTTGAGGCCTTGAAGAGATAAATTTAGGTAATTAATTCTTGAAAAAATATCTGCTAAATAAGCTAGGTTCTAGAGCCAGACATTATTTTCCATACTGCTGGCAAGGTGGAAAGGGTGGCTGAAAAAAACTAGGATTTCCGTTCTAAGCTCAAACAAGCGCACAAGGACTTTGCCATGTGAGAGCCATCTGACTTCAGTATGGGTCAAGAGACAATTGTGTACACTACCCGTTTCTTCACAAAGTATGTGAAATATTCTGGAATTTGTTGGCCGTGATTTTATGAAATTCACCATTTTCACTGCATTGTCCAACACTTCCTTCAGTCATGTGTTCTGCTGCGTGGGCTTGTCTATGAATACTGCAATGAGTCCAAGAGACTTTTGATATAACCATCATTAATGTGGCCCCATCAGTGCAAATGCCTAAGCAATGAGACCAATCTATTTCCTTTTCTTGAAAATATGCACTAGTCAGATTGAAGATATCTTCTCCGGTTGTACATTCTTCCAGTGGTTGGCAAAACAACACGTTGTCTTCAACCATACCTTCATTCACACAACGTACAAACGGAGCAAAATAGCTAGATTAGCTACATCAGTTTATTCATCCAATTGTATAGCATAATATGGACTGTTTTTCACTCTATGTACAATTGTTGTCTCTACATTATTTGACGTCATTAATTCTTCATGACAACGTATTGGACAAAGGTACCATGTCAATCCTTTTTGAAGCCTTTTCTCCGAGCATGCAATGAACTACATCTTTTATACATGGACCAGTCAAGCTCTCTGCTATGGTAGGGGCTTCTGATGCTTTTGCTACTCGGTAGCTCACGTGGTATTTTCGTTATCAGTACTTGCTTTGGATATAAAACTGGTCATGTCACTTTTCCTCTGAGCTAATTTTCACTTGAAAAAATCAACAGGCTTGTCGAGTTGTGCAGGATGCCTAGTTTCTATATGGCGCCGAAGTAGAGAAGGTTTGAGGCTGCTGTTTGCTAGAACATCACCACAGATCGCACACAGTGGTTTTGGACGTTCTTGATCACCAAGGCATGTACACCCATATTTTATATAATCATATTTTCTTTTCTTTGTAAGTGACTTTCCAGGACCATCATGATCATTAGACTTGGATTTTCCACAGTGTGGACTTGAGGAAACACAAGCTGATTCTTGCGTCTTTCCCCTTTCCTTTTTCAGCCACTTATTAATTGAACTTGTGTACAAAAGTTCTAATAAAAATAACACAGAGAATGCTAACAACCAACAAACTAGAAAATGAGAAGATTTACTCATGTCTCACTGAAGCAAAACGGCACTCCAGAGAGAATGACTTAGTATCGAATTACTGAGGCACCTTAACGCTGCTACACTGCCTGCAACATGGTTCCAGCTGGTCTGGCGCACAAACACCTTTTCTTCCGCCACCAGGGCCATCCCTAGGGGGGTGCCGTCCTGGCCGGGCCATCCCTAGCTATTTTGATGCCCTACGCAGCCCCCACCCCAGGCCTCTGCAAGGGTTGGGGCGGGGGGCTGGCCACTTCTTGCAGGAAGTGGAGTGACCTGGCCCCAGGCTGCTCTGCTCTGCTCCCCTGGCTCCCAGGCTTGGGGGAAGGGGGGAACCGCCCCCCAGCACTCACTGGCGGTGTGGCTGGGAGCCCAGGGAGTGGAGCAGACTGGGGCTGGGTCACTCTACTTACTGGCGAGTGCAGGCCCGACCGCTTCTGGAGTCCTCAGGTGAAGGGGTGGAGTGGGGGCAGAGCTGGGCGGAGCAGGGGTGGGAAGAGGTGGGGCACGGGTGGGGCAGGGGCCATGGGGAAGAGGCAGAGCAGGGGCTGAAGCAGCACACAGCTGCGTAGGGCACCAGAAAATTTGGTGCCCCAAGTTTCCTGGTGCCCTATGCAGCTGTGTACTTTGCATATGGGTAAGGAAGGCCCTGCCTGTGAGGGACAAATTAGCCTGGACCACTGCCCACGTGCAGCGTGGCCCCTGCTCACTCTGCCCTTCATGCCACCCAACTTCTCCTATCTGCCAGGGATGGGGTCCGAGCTGCCAACTGTGCGCCTGGGGTCCCAGCTGCTGCTCTGCCCACCATGGGGCTCAGGCTGCTGGCCCCGCACCGGGGTCTGGGCTGCTGTCTCTGCACTTTGTGGGGCTCAGGCTGCTGGACCCCGTTGGTCAGGGCTCGGGCTGAGTGCTCCACTGAGCTCGAGCTAGCGGTCCCTGCTGACTGCTGGGGCTTTGGCTCCTGGACCCAACTGCCCAGCCGCACGCTCCATGGGGCTTAGGCTGCCAACCCCATGCTGACCACTGGGGCTCGGGCTGCTATTCCCCTCCTCTGATGGGGGCAGGGCTCGGGCTGCTAGCCCCACTCTCCATGGGGCTCGAGCTGCTAGCCCTGCGCTGACCACTGGGGCTCGGGATCCCACCGACTGGGGCTCAGCTGCACTCTCTGCAGAGCTCGGGCTGCTGGCCCCAACTGCCCCGGGCTCGAGCTGCTGGCCCCCCCCACTGACGGGAGCTCAGGTGTGCACTCCTCAGGGATCATGCTGCTAGCCTCAACTGCTTGGCCCCACTCTCCATGGGGCTCAGACTGCCAGCCCTGCACTGACTGCTGGGGTTCGGGCTACCGGCCCCCCCACTGACCAGGGCTTGGCTGCCGGCTCAGCACTCCATGGGGCTCGGACTGTCTGTCCTGCAGCCGGGTCCCACCTGCTGCCCCCCGTGCCCGGGGTCCTCTGGCTGCCATTAGGGAAATTTTTCTGGCGAACTCCCAGGGGTTCGTGAACCCCAGTTTGGGAACCACTACCCGATGTGTTACTCAAGTATCTAGGTGATGGGATAAGGGCGTGTGATCGCTGCAGAGACCCCTAGAGGGCAGGTGTGACTGCCGACTGGCTGCCTGGGCACAGAATGGCTGATACTCTGTATTCTGGCAACTGATGGCCAGAGCCTGTCCTCTGCAAGGAGCCAGCCGGAGGTGCTGGAGAACAAGGAGACCAGGTGACCTGTTTGCCCCGGAAGGAGGCAAAGCACGGAGGAGGGTCTGCTGAGCTTAACTGGGCTAATGGAAGGGGTCAGTCTCCTGGTTTGGCTCTGGATCCCGCCAAGATGGACTTTGCTGTAACTTCCTGATTTCTGTGCTCTGTCCTATACTGTGTTCCCGATGGCTAATAAATCTTTTGTTTTACATGCTGGCTGAAAGTCACAGCTGGCTGTGGCGTTGGGGGCATGGAAGGCTTCCCCAGGGGGACTCACTGCAGGGAGCTCATGGGGTTAACAGGGGGTTGAACGCTCTGAGGTCAGACCCAGGAAGCACTGAAGCCGAGGATGCTTCTTGCCCTGGTGAGTGTGCCCTGAGGGGAGACGCTGCCCCAGAGTCCTGCCTGCCTTCATTCCGAGCAGCTCCAGAGCACCCAGCCTGGGACTCCGTGACAATGGGGTGCAAAACTCTGGCAGAACCCCGCCATCCCAATGAAGGCCTGGGCCTGTTTCTTGGTTAGGGACATGGTCCAGTTGTTACCAGTTCTGCCTGTTACTTTGGGGTATGCTCATTTATTAGGGTTACATTTTGGGGTGGGGGTGTCTGTAATTCTATCAATATAATCAATGTACCGCTTGTGCCTCTTGTGTTCTCATACGGCGCTCTGCTTCTCCCTGCTGCAAGGCCCCTCCCAGTGGCGCTGTCCTGCCGGACCTCCGTTCCCAGGGCTGGGTTCTTCCAGCCCCAGAATCAGATGCGCACATGCACATACGTTAACAGAGTGCATCTGAGAGGACGGGGTTAATCAGCACTCCCAAGCTGACCCCTTATATGTCCCTGCACTCAGCAGACTGGGTCAAACAGCGCCTCCAAGCTGCCACCCTCGTATGCCTTGGGCACCGCACCGGAATAGAGCCCGCCGGAGCAGGCTGGGTCGAGCAGCACTTTCAATCCGCCACCCTCCTATGTCCCAGGTCAGTACGTCCGTATCCCCACTTTCACATTACTGTTGTTCTGGTCGTAACCCACTGGATGAGCAAACCCCACAGGATTTTTGGGTGGTGCAGGGATCTTTAGCTTAGGCACAAGGAGCATTGCTGCAGAGCGAATGAGGAAACCATTCCTCATTCCAAGGAGAGCTGGCTGTATTTCAAAGAATCCCTGTTGAGGTTACAGGGACAAACCATCCCGATGTGTCAAAAGAATAGTAAATATGGCAGGCGACCAGCTTGGCTTAACAGTGAAATCCTAGCGGATCTTAAACGTAAAAAAGAAGCTTACAAGAAGTGGAAGATTGGACAAATGACCAGGGAAGAGTATAAAAATATTGCTCGGGCATGTAGGAATGAAATCAGGAGGGCCAAATCACACCTGGAGCTGCAGCTAGCAAGAGATGTTAAGAGTAACAAGAAGGGTTTCTTCAGGTATGTTGGCAACAAGAAGAAAGTCAAGGAAAGTGTGGGCCCCTTACTGAATGAGGGAGGCAACCTAGTGACAGAGGATGTGGAAAAAGCTAATGTACTCAATGCTTTTTTTGCCTCTGTCTTCACGAACAAGATCAGCTCCCAGACTACTGCACTGGGCAGCACAGCATGGGGAGGAGGTGGCCAGCCCTCTGTGGAGAAAGAAGTGGTTCGGGACTATTTAGAAAAGCTGGACGACCACAAGTCCATGGGGCCGGATGCGCTGCAACTGGGGGTGCTAAAGGAGTTGGCGGATGTGATTGCAGAGCCATTGGCCATTATCTTTGAAAACTCGTGGCGATCGGGGGAAGTCCCGGACGACTGGAAAAAGGCTAATGTAGTGCCCATCTTTAAAAAAGGGAAGAAGGAGGATCTGGGGAACTACAGGCCAGTCAGCCTCACCTCGGTCCCCAGAAAAATCATGGAGCAGGTCCTCAAGGAATCAATCCTGAAGCACTTACATGAGAGGGAAGTGATCAGGAACAGTCAGCATGGATTCACCAAGGGAAGGTCATGCCTGACTAATCTAATCGCCTTCTATGATGAGATTACTGGTTCTGTGGATGAAGGGAAAGCAGTGGACGTGTTGTTTCTTGACTTTAGCAAAGCTTTTGACACGGTCTCCCACAGTATTCTTGTCAGCAAGTTAAAGAAGTATGGGCTGGATGAATACACTATAAGGTGGATAGAAAGCTGGCTAGATTGTCGGGCTCAATGGGTGTAGTGATCAATGGCTCCATGTCTAGTTGGCAGCTGGTATCAAGTGGAGTGCCCCAAGGGTCAGTCCTGGGGCCGGTTTTGTTCAATATCTTCATTAATGATCTGGAGGATGGTGTGGATTGCACTCTCAGCAAATTTGCAGATGATACTAAACTAGGAGGAGTGGTAGATACGCTGGAGGGCAGGGATAGGATACAGAGGGACCTAGACAAATTGGAGGACTAGGCCAAAAGAAATCTGATGAGGTTCAATAAGGATAAGTGCAGGGTCCTGCACTTAGGACGGAAGAATCCCATGCACCGCTACAGACTAGGGACCGAATGGCTAGGCAGCAGTTCTGCGGAAAAGGACCTAGGGGTGACAGTGGACGAGAAGCTGGATAGGAGTCAACAGTGTGTCCTTGTTGCCAAGAAGGCCAATGGCATTTTGGGCTGTATCAGTCGGGGCATTGCCAGCAGATCTAGGGACGTGATCGTTTCCCTCTATTCGACATTGGTGAGGCCTCATCTGAGAGTACTGTGTCCAGTTTTGGACACACTACAAGAAGGATGTTGAAAAATTGGAGGGAGTCCAGCGAAGGGCAACAAAAATGATTAGGGGTCTGGAACACATGACTTATGAGGAGAGGCTGAGGGAACTGGGATTGTTTAGTCTGCAGAAGAGAAGAATGAGGGGGGATTTGATAGCTGCTTTCAACTACCTGAAAGGGGGTTCCAAAGAGGATGGATCTAGACTATTCTCAGTGATAGCAGATGACAGGACAAGGAGTAATGGTCTCAAGTTGCAGTGGGGGAGATTTAGGTTGGATATTAGGAAAAACTTTTTCACTAGGAGGGTGGTGAAACACTGGAATGCTTTACCTAGGGAGGTGGTAGAATCTCCTTCCTTAGAAGTTTTTAAGGTCAGGCTTGACAAAGCCCTGGCTGGAATGATTTAATTGGGGATCGGTCCTGCTTTGAGCAGGGGGTTGGACTAGATGACCTCCTGAGGTCCCTTCCAATCCTGATATTCTATGATTCTATGAACCAAAAAAAGACCCATGAGGGGGAGAGAGAGAGAGAAAGAGAAGCAACCAGCTTAATCATGAAAGTTATTTATTGCCAGGTAATAACCATAGGGGAGTCAAACAAACAAAACAATGATAATTTTAAATCTAACTTAAAAGTCAGGTTTAGATTGTAAAAGTCAGGTTTAGAAAACTCTGATCACACAAGTCAGGGTCAGAAGCTACACAGAGAGAGAGAGCTGGGTTCTCACCACTCCATGAAGATGGACTCGATCGGGGGTCCCAGATGGTGGTAGCTGAGGGTCTGGAGTGCTGAAGACAGGCAGAGCCCCCAGCATGATCAGTCAGGAGAAGATGAAGTCCCAATGGAACTGACTCAGATTTTGGATCCAGGCATCAGAGCACTTACTCGAGCATGGGTAGGGGCTTTTGGAGGGAAACAACAATGGTTCAAAGGAGAACACTAGATTTGTTTATTATCAGAGGGGTAGCCTTGTTAGTCTGAATCCACAAAAACAACGAGGAGTCCGGTCGCACCTTAAGGACTAACAGATTTATCTGGGCATAAGCTTTTGTGTGTAAAAAACCCACTTCAGATGCATGGAGTGAAAATTACAGATGTAGGCATAAATTTACTGACACATGAAAAGAAGGGGAGTTACCTTACAAGTGGAGAACCAGTGTTGACAGGACCAATTCAATCAGGATGGACCTGGTCCACTCCCAATAATTGATGAGGAAGTGTCAATACCAAGAGAGGGAAAATTGCTTTTGGAGTGAACCAGCCACTCCCAGTCTCTATTCAAGCCCAAATTAATGGTGTTAAGTTTGCAAATGAATTGTAGCTCTGCAGTTTCTCTTTGAAGTCTGTTTTTGACATTTTTTTGTTGAAGGATGGCTACTTTTAAATCTGTTATTGAATGTCCAGCGAGATTGAAGTGTTCTCCTACTGGCTTTTGTATGTTACCATTCCTGATGTCTGATTTGTCCCCATTTATTCTTTTGCGTGGAGACTGTCCGGTTTGGCCAGTGCACATGGCAGAGGGGCACTGCTGGCACACGATGGCATCGATCACATTGGTGGATGTGCAGGTGAACGAGCCCCTGCTGGCGTGGCTCATATGGTTGGGTCCTCTGATGGTGTCGCTAGCGTAAACTAGTGGTGTGGCTCAAGGGAGGTGTGGCTGGTTCGGTCACAGAGACGCCCTTGGGGCTGTTACCTGACGTGCTGAAACTACCTCTGAGCCTTTTTTCCTGTCTGTTTGGGACTCCAGACCCCTGCCTTGTTGAGCCAGACACGCTAGCCTGCTGCAAACACAGACCTAGGTCTGGTCCACGCCCCCAAAGCTGCAGACTTAACTGAAAACTGCTCAGCAAGTCACTTGTCTCCAGCACCCAGTTCCAAATGGGACCCAAACCCCAAATAAATCCATTTTACTCTGTTTAAAGCTTATACAGGGTAAACTCATATACCAGCACCCTGTACAACACTGATAGAGAGAGATGCACAGCTGTTTGCTCCCCCGGGTGTTAATCACTTACTCTGGGTTTACTAACAAACAAAAGTGATTTTATTAAGTATAAAAAGTATGATTTAAGTGGTTTTAAGTAATAACAGACAGAACAAAGTAAATTGCCAAGCAAAATAAAACAAAACATGCAAGCCTAAGCCTAATACATTTAAGAAACTGAATACAGGTAAATCTCACCCTCAGAGATGTTTTAATAAGCTTCTTTCACAGACTAGATGACTCCTTAGTCTGGGCCCAGTCCTTTCCCCTGGTACAGCCCTTGTTAGTTCCAGCTTAGGTGGTAACTAGGAGATTTATCATGACTGGCAGCCCCCTTTGTTCTGTTCCACCCCCTTTTATAGCTTTGGCACAAGGCATGAATCTTTTGTCTCTCTGGGTCCCCACCCCTCCTTCTAAATGGAAAAGCACCAAATTTAAGATGGATTCCAGTACCAGGTGACATGGTCACATGGCCTGTGAGACCCCAAGCCTCCATTCCTTCCAGCCTGACTCACAGGGAACACAGGAAGTCTTACAAGTAAACAGAGCCATTCACCACCAATTGTTCTAGTTAATGGGAGCCATCAAGATCCTAAAAAGAAAAGGAGGACTTGTGGCACCTTAGAGACTAACCAATTTATTTGAGCATGAGCTTTCCTTTTTGCGAATACAGACTAACAGGGCTGTTACTCTGAAACCTATCAAGATCCTAAGCACCATTAATGGTCCACACTTTGCATAATTACAATAGGACCTCAGATTAATACTTCATATTTCTAGTTTCAGATACAAGAATGATGCATTCATACAAATAGGATGACCACACTCAGTAGATTATAAGATTTGTAATGATACTTTACAAGAGACCTTTTGCATGAAGCATATTCCAGTTACATCATATTCACAGGTTTCCGAGTAGCAGCCGTGTTAGTCTGTATTCGCAAAAAGAAAAGGAGTACTTGTGGCACCTTAGAGACTAACCAATTTATTTGAGCATAAGCTTTCGTGAGCTACAGCTCACTTCATCGGATGCATTCAGTGGAAAATACAGGGGGGAGATTTATATACACACAGAACATGAAAACCTGGGTGTTATCATACACACTGTAAGGAGAGTGATCACTTAAGATGAGCTATTCCCAGCAGGGGAGCGGGGTGGGGGGGTGTGGTGGTGAGGGAGGAGAAAACCTTTTGTAGTGATAAGGTGGGCCATTTCCAGCAGTTAACAGGAATGTCCGGGGGGGGTGGGGGAGGGAGGGAATAAACATGGGATAAATAAACAATAAATATGTCAAGAATTATAACATTCATAAACCAGTCGGAGAACACTTCAATCTCTTTGGCCACTTGATTACAGACCTAAAAGTGGCAATTCTTCAACAAAAAAACTTCAAAAACAGACTCCAACTAGAAACTGTTGAATTGGAATTAATTTGCAAACTGGATACAATTAACTTAGGCTTGAATAGAGACTGGGAGTGGATGGGTCATTACACAAAGTAAAACTATCACCCTTAAAGTCAGCATGTCCCTGACCTCTCTCTCCAGGGTTACAGCAACGTTCAGCTGGGTCAGTCCAGAGCCCAGAGCTCTCCGACCCTTCACTAGTCCCAGTCCAGAAGCCCAGCACTTAACCCCACCTGGCCCCTGCTCTGTCCTTTGTCCTTGTTCCCCAGGAAACCTGGTCACCTGGCCTCCTCCTCAACCCTTTGTTCTCCAGCTCATCACACCTGGCTGGCATCCTGCGGAGGATTGGTCATCCATGGTTGTCAGTTGCTAGGTATCAAATGTCTGGGCAATTGGAGTGGCCATTGTCTTTTCCTGGCTCTCCATGGGGCCAGGCCTCAGACAGCCTGGCGTCAGTCACACCTGGATCTCTGCAAAGAGTAAACAACTTTTTCCCCTGACCCAGTTAATCATGCAGCACATAGGGGAAACTGAGGCACACACAATACTCATCCAAAATATTATGAAAAATTCCCACTCTGTCACAAGAGGATTGAAGGTTAGAGCATAGTCCATTCTGCTTGGCCCAGAGACCAGCCAAGCTGCAGTGAACCCTTGGTTCAAGTTCTGCCTGCCCCCCTGTCTGACCTCTGCTGCCAGACTCCTGATGAGAGCCCAGACTGCTTCCTGCAGCCATTGGCCATTATCTTTGAAAACTCATGGCGATCGGGGGAGGTCCCAGATGACTGGAAAAAGGCTAATGTAGTGCCCATCTTTAAAAAAGGGAAGGAGGAGGATCCTGGGAACTACAGGCCAGTCAGCCTCACCTCAGTCCCCGGAAAAATCATGGAGCAGGTCCTCAAGGAATCAATTCTGAAGCACTTAGATGAGAGGAAAGTGATCAGGAACAGTCAGCATGGATTCACCAAGGGCAAGTCATGCCTCACTAATCTAATTGCTTTCTATGACGAGATAACTGGCTCTCCGGATGAGGGGAAAGCAGTGGACATGTTGTTCCTTGACTTTAGCAAAGCTTTTGACACGGTCTCCCTCAGTATTCTTGCCAGCAAGTTAAAGAAGTATGGGCTGGATGAATGGACTATAAGGTGGATAGAAAGCTGGCTAGATTGTCGAGCTCAACGGGTAGTGATCAATGGCTCCATGTCTATTTGGCAGCCGGTATCAAGTGGAGTGCCCCAGGGGTCGGTCCTGGGGCCGGTTTTGTTCAATATCTTCATTAATGATCTGGAGGATGGCGTGGATTGCACTCTCAGCAAGTTTGCAGAGGACACTAAACTAGGAGGAGTGGTAGATACGCTGGAGGGCAGGGATAGGATACAGAGGGACCTAGACAAATTGGAGGATTGGGCCAAAAGAAATCTGATGAGGTTCAACAAGGACAAATGCAGAGTCCTGCACTTAGGATGGAAGAATCCCATGCACCGTTACAGACTAGGGACTGGTTTCAGAGTAACAGCCGTGTTAGTCTGTATTCGCAAAAAGAAAAGGAGTACTTGTGGCACCTTAGAGACTAACCAATTTATTTGAGCATGAGCTTTCGTGAGCTACAGCTCACTTCATCGGATGCATTCAGTGGAAACTGCAGAAGACGTTATATACACAGAGACCATGAAACAATACCTCCTCCCACCCCACTCTCCTGCTGGTAATAGCTTATCTAAAGTGATCATCAAGTTGGGCCATTTCCAGCACAAATCCAGGTTTTCTCACCCCCCCCACACAAACTCACTCTCCTGCTGGTAATAGCCCATCCAAAGTGACCACTCTCTTCACAATGTGTATGATAATCAAGGTGGGCCATTTCCTGCACAAATCCAGGTTCTCTCACCCCCTCACCCCCCTCCAAAAACTACACACACAAACTCACTCTCCTGCTGGTAATAGCCTATCCAAAGTGACCACTCTCCTTACAAAGTGCATGAAAATCAAGGTGGGCCATTTCCAGCACAAATCCAGGTCTTCTCACCCCCCCCCCCCCTTTTCCCAAAAAACACACACACACAAACTCACTCTCCTGCTGGTAATAGCCTATCCAAAGTGACCACTCTCCCTACAATGTGCATGATAATCAAGATGGGCCATTTCCAGCACAAATCCAGGTTTTCTCACCCCCCCACCCCCATACACACAAACTCACTCTCCTTCTGGTAATAGCTCATCCAAAGTGACCACTCTCCCTACAATGTGCATGATAATCAAAGTGGGCCATTTCCAGCACAAATCCAGGTTTTCTCACCCCGCCCCCCCCCACACAAACTCACTCTCCTGCTGGCAATAGCTCATCCAAACTGACCACTCTCCCCACAATGTGCATGACAATCAAGGTGGGCCATTTCCAGCATAAATCCAAGTTTAACCAGAACGTCTGGGGAAGGGGGGTAGGAAAAAACAAGGGGAAATAGGCTACTTTGCATAATGACTTAGCCACTCCCAGTCTCTATTTAAGCCTAAATTAATAGTATCCAATTTGCAAATGAATTCCAATTCAGCAGTTTCTCGCTGGAGTCTGGATTTGAAGTTTTTTTGTTGTAAAATAGCGACCTTCATGTCTGTGATTGCGTGACCAGAGAGATTGAAGTGTTCTCCGACTGGTTTATGAATGTTATAATTCTTGACATCTGATTTGTGTCCATTTATTCTTTTACGTAGAGACTGTCCAGTTTGACCAATGTAATGTCTTCTGCAGTTTCCACAGTATGCATCCGATGAAGTGAGCTGTAGCTCACGAAAGCTCATGCTCAAATAAATTGGTTAGTCTCTAAGGTGCCACAAGTCCTCCTTTTCTTTTTGCAAATACAGACTAACACGGCTGTTACTCTGAAACCTGTCATTATGCAAGGCACTGCATTTAGCCGTATGGAGTGGAAATCTATCAACTGCATGAAAAAACTTGTACAGATACAGACAGACATCATCTTCCTTTCCAAATGCAAACAGATGGACATCGTACCAAAAGGACTGAAGGTAAAAAATCCATTACAATCTACGTACCACACAGACTATGCTGACAGCTTGTGCCACACGCTCTCAAAGAAACTACGGAATCACCTGATCAACATCCTCTGCAGCAAACAGGGAAAGATTAAGAATGAGCCCTCAAAACTGGATACTCTCATAAAAAACCAACCTTCCACACAAACTTCCTCGTGGCTGGATTTTACTAAAATTAGACAAGCCATTTACAACACACACTTTGCTTCTCTACAAAAGAAAAAGGACACTAAACTATCTAAACTATTGCATGCCACAAGGGGCCACAGCAATGGTTCCCTTAACCCACCCAGCAATATTGTTAACCTATCCAACTATACTCTCAGCCCAGCAGAAGCAGCTGTCCTATCTCGGGGCCTCTCCTTCTGCCCCTCCACCCCCACGAACATGATACAGTTCTGTGGTGACCTAGAATCCTATTTTCGACGTCTCCGACTCAAGGAATATTTCCAAAATACCTCTGAACAACATACTAATCCACAGAGGCCTCCCGACCAACACTACAAAAAGAAGGATTCTAGGTGGACTCCTCCTGGAGGTCGAAGCAACGGACTGGACTTCTACATAGAGTGCTTCCGCTGACGTGCACGGGCTGAAATTGTGGAAAAGCAGCATCACTTGCCCCATAACCTCAGCCGTGCGGAACACAATGCCATCCACAGTCTCAGAAACAACTCTGACATCATAATCAAAAAGGCTGACAAAGGAGGTGCTGTTGTCATCATGAATAGGTCAGAATATGAACAAGAGGCTGCTCGGCAGCTCTCCAACACCACTTTCTACAAGCCATTATCCTCTGATCCCACTGAGAGTTACCAAAAGAAACTACACCATCTGCTCAAGAAACTCCCTGAAAAAGCACAAGATCAAATCCGCACAGACACACCCCTGGAATCCCGACCTGGGATATTCTATCTACTACCCAAGATCCATAAACCTGGAAATCCTGGGCGCCCCATCGTCTCAGGCATTGGCACCCTGACAGCAGGATTGTCTGGCTATGTAGACTCCCTCCTCAGGCCCTACGCTACCAGCACTCCCAGCTATCTTCGAGACACCACTGACTTCCTGTGGAAACTACAATCCATCGGTGATCTTCCTGAAAACACCATCCCGGCCACTATGGATGTAGAAGCCCTCTACACCAACATTCCACACAAAGATGGACTACAAGCCGTCAGGAACACTATCCCCGATAATGTCACGGCTAACCTGGTGGCTGAACTTTGTGACTTTGTCCTTACCCATAACTATTTCACATTTGGGGACAATGTATACCTTCAAATCAGCGGCACTGCTATGGGTACCCGCAGGGCCCCACAGTATGCCAACATTTTTATGGTTGACTTAGAACAACGCTTCCTCAGCTCTCGTCCCCTAACGCCCCTACTCTACTTGCGCTATATTGATGACATCTTCATCATCTGGACCCATGGAAAAGAAACCCTTGGGGAATTCCACCATGATTTCAACAATTTCCATCCCACCATCAACCTCAGCCTGGTCCAGTCCACACAAGAGATCCACTTCCTGGACACTACAGTGCTAATAAACGATGGTCACATAAACACCACCCTATACCGGAAACCTACTGACCGCTATTCCTACCTACATGCCTCCAGCTTTCACCCTGACCACACCACACGATCCATTGTCTACAGCCAAGCTCTGCGATACAACCGCATTTGCTCCAACCCCTCAGACAGAGACAAACACCTACAAGATCTCTATCAAGCATTCTTACAACTACAATACCCACCTGCGGAAGTGAAGAAACAGACTGACAGAGCCAGAAGAGTTCCGAGAAGTCTCCTACTACAGGACAGGCCCAACAAAGAAAATAACAGAACGCCACTAGCCGTCACCTTCAGCCCCCAACTAAAACCCCTCCAACGCATTATTAAGGATCTACAACCTATCCTGAAGGATGACCCAACACTCTCACAAATCTTGGGAGACAGGCCAGTCCTTGCCTACAGACAGCCCCCCAACCTGAAGCAAATACTCACCAGCAACCACATACCACACAACAGAACCACTAACCCAGGAACCTATCCTTGCAACAAAGCCCGTTGCCAACTGTGCCCACATATCTATTCAGGGGACACCATCACAGGGCCTAATCACATCAGCCACACTATCAGAGGCTCGTTCACCTGCACATCCACCAATGTGATATATGCCATCATGTGCCAGCAATGCCCCTCTGCCATGTACATTGGTCAAACTGGACAGTCTCTACGTAAAAGAATAAATGGACACAAATCAGATGTCAAGAATTATAACATTCATAAACCAGTCGGAGAACACTTCAATCTCTCTGGTCACGCAATCACAGACATGAAGGTTGCTATTTTACAACAAAAAAAACTTCAAATCCAGACTCCAGGGAGAAACTGCTGAGTTGGAATTTATTTGCAAATTGGATACTATTAATTTAGGCTTAAATAGAGACTGGGAGTGGCTAAGTCATTATGCAAAGTAGCCTATTTCCCCTTGTTTTTTCCTACCCCCCTTCCCCAGACGTTCTGGTTAAACTTGGATTTATGCTGGAAATGGCCCACCTTGATTGTCATGCACATTGTAGGGAGAGTGGTCACTTTGGATGAGCTATTACCAGCAGGAGAGTGAGTTTGTGTGTGTATGGGGGTGGGGGGGTGAGAAAACCTGGATTTGTGCTGGAAATGGCCCACCTTGATTATCATGCACATTGTAGGGAGAGTGGTCACTTTGGATAAGCTATTACCAGCAGGAGAGTGAGTTTGTGTGTGTGTGTTTTTTGGGAAAAAGGGGGGGGTGAGAACCTGTATTTGTGCTGGAAATGGCCCACCTTGATTATCATACAGGTTGTGAAGAGAGTGGTCACTTTGGATGGGCTATTACCAGCAGGAGAGTGAGTTTGTGTGTGGGGGGGCGGAGGGTGAGAAAACCTGGATTTGTGCTGGAAATGGCCCAAATTGATGATCACTTTAGATAAGCTATTACCAGTTGGAGTGTGGGGTGGGAGGAGGTATTGTTTCATGGTCTCTGTGTATATAATGTCTTCTGCAGTTTCCACAGTATGCATACGATGAAGTGAGCTGTAGCTCACGAAAGCTCATGCTCAAATAAATTGGTTAGTCTCTAAGGTGCCACAAGTCCTCCTTTTCTTTTTAGACTAGGGACCGAATGGCTCGGCAGCAGTTCTGCAGAAAAGGACCTAGGGGTTACAGTGGACGAGAAGCTGGATATGAGTCAACAGTGTGCCCTTGTTGCCAAGAAGGCCAATGGTATTTTGGGACGTATAAGTAGGGGCATAGCCAGCAGATCGAGGGACGTGATCGTTCCCCTCTATTCGACATTGGTGAGGCCTCATCTGGAGTACTGTGTCCAGTTTTGGGCCCCACACTACAAGAAGGATGTGGAAAAATTGGAGAGAGTCCAGCGAAGGGCAACAAAAATGATTAGGGGTCTGGAACACATGACTTATGAGGAGAGGCTAAGGGAACTGGGATTGTTTAGTCTGCAGAAGAGAAGAATGAGGGGGGATTTGATAGCTGCTTTCAACTACCTGAAAGGGGGTTCCAAAGAGGATGGATCTAGACTATTCTCAGTGGTAGAAGAGGACAGGACAAGGAGTAATGGTCTCAAGTTGCAGTGGGGGAGATTTTAGTTGGATATTAGGAAAAACTTTTTCACTAGGAGGGTGGTGAAACACTGGAATGCGTTACCTAGGGAGGTGGTGGAATCTCCTTCCCTAGAAGTTTTTAAGGTCAAGCCTGACAAAGCCCTGGCTGGGATGATTTAATTGGGGATCGGTCCTGCTTTGAGCAGGGGGTTGGACTAGATGACCTCCTGAGGTCCCTTCCAACCCTGATATTCTATGATTTTATGATTCTATGACTTGCCCCCCACCTCCCCAGTCCTTAGATCTTGAGCTGGGAGATTTTTGTTCAGCTTCCCAAAGGAGAGGCTGGGAAGTCCATGTGGCTGGTATCAATGTCCTGGCAGTTGGATTTGCCACTGGCTTTTCAGAGGGTCCAGTGATATGGGAAACAAGACCCAGACAGCTGGGTGCCACCCACATCTATGTCTCTTCGCCTGCCTGGAGAGCATACAGCCGTTTCCCACTCCCAGGTAACAATGCAGCACACAGGGGAAACTGAGGCACACACAAGCCTCAAAATTATCACCGCGGCCCCCATTGGCACACGGGCTGCACGGGCTCAGACAGACTCCTGCAGCGCATTGCACCGACCGGGCCGCTCCCGCTGCCCTGGCTCCCGGTAACCCGCTCCGGGCGCCGGGCCGGGGCCAGGCGAGCCCCCTGCGCTCGGCGCTGCACTCGCGAATCGGTCGCGCAGCGGAGCCCAGCCCGTGCGGGCAGCGAGGGGCGAATTCTGGCCGGGACGCAGCGCCCCCTCGCGGCGTGGGCAGTCTCTCCAGGCCGGGCGGAGAAGCTCGCGTGGGCTGGAGCCGGCAGCGGGCTCGGCAGCCGCAGCGGTCGAAGCGCAGACGAGCCCCAGGGAGAGCCCCGCGCGCTCCCGGGTCCGCCGGAGGGCGCAGCGCAGCCGCCCCCCTGGTTCCCCCATCCAGCCTCGCCCCCTCCCCATGCAGCCCCGCCTCCTGGGCTCCCCGGCCAGGCCACAGCCCAGCCCCCCAGGAGCCCAGCCCTCGGCCCCGCGCCGCGGCTCTCCGGTGCCAGGCGGCGCAGGGGCGGGGCAGGGGGCGGGGAGCGGCGCTGGGCCGGGCTAAACCGGGGACCGGGAGCCGGACTCGACCGCTCCCCCCAGGGCTCGTGCGGTGCCCCCGCGGCTGCTTCTCTGCCCGGCCCTCTGGCTCCGGGGCTATCCCCGCACTTCCCCTGCGCCGTGCCCCCGGGCCGTGCCCCGCAGGGACCCAGCCATGGCCGTGCCAAGCCCCGGCAAGTTCCAGTTCGCCATCGACCGCGGGGGCACCTTCACCGACATCTTTGCCCGCTGCCCCGGGGGGCGCGTCCGCGTGATGAAGCTGCTGTCCGAGGACCCGGCCAACTACCGCGATGCGCCCACGGAAGGCATCCGCCGCATCCTGCAGGAGGTGAGGGGCCGGGCACGGGGCGGCCGGCAGTGCCGGGGGGAGCCGTTCACGGCCCTAGGATGGTCTGGGCTAGGAGCGGGCACTGCCCCCAGGGGCTCCGGAGACGGAGGTGCCCAGCCCCCTGCCTGGCAGCTGCATGCGCTGGCCCAGGCGCCGGGGGCATGGTGGGGCGCAGACGCTGCGCTGGAGCACCCCAGTGGGTCCGTTCGCTCCCCGCGGTCCCTTTGGCTCCTTTCCCCCCCGAGGCCCCGGCCAGCCCAGCGCACCGCCCAGGCCAGGAATGCACCTCAGCAGGTCGGAGCGGGCGCCGTCTGAGCAGCGTCCTGCCCCCGGCTGCCGCCAACCTGGCCCCAATAGCCCGGAGCAGACTGGGCAGCCTCTCGCCCTGTCTGTCTCTTGCACGTCCCGCTGCCAGGATCGCAGCAGCAGCCAGCAGCCCGCATCCTGCCCGTGGCTCTGGCCCGCAGAGTGAGCCTGGCCCATCTGGGAGGGGGTGGCCGTTTCTCCCTGGCCCATCTGGGAGGGGGTGGCCGTTTCTCCCTGGCCCAGTTTGATGCAGGAAGGGGGCGCGGTGTGTGACACCCTGAGGGGGGTGCTCCCCTGACAGATCTGTCATGGTGCGGGCCCAGCACCCCCTGTTCTCCCTAAGGGGGAGCTGCCTGGCCTGGCTTTGCCTGAGGGAGGGGAGACCTTGGTCGTGCTGGGTCATGGCTCATGAAGGGCCCCCAAGGTTAGAGCCCTGGGCTGGGAAGCCAGGCTCCTGGGGTGTTTCCAGCTCTTCCACTGGCTCACTGGATCACCTTGAACCAGTTCCTTCCCCTCTGAGCCTCAGTTTCCCCATCAGCGCTCTGGGGACAGTGACTCCCTTCTCCTGGGCTCATGGGCATGAGATGATCTGAGCTCCATGGAGGGGTGTTACTGGCTGTGGGAGGAGAGTGCCCCACAGTGACAGGAGCTTCCCCCAGGAATGCGGCATTCCCTTTCCCTGCGACCACCCCCTGGACACATCGCAGATAGAGTGGATCCGCATGGGGACCACGGTGGCCACCAACGCCCTGCTGGAGCGCAAGGGGGAGCGGATCGCCCTGCTGGTCACCAAGGGCTTCCGGGATCTCCTGCACATCGGCAACCAGGCTCGGCCCAGAATCTTTGACCTGGTGAGTCCCCAGCCCTGCCTCCTGTCTGTCTGCCTCTCCTGGGCCAGGCTGCTACTGCTGACATGACTTTGTGTGGCCTTGGGTGCCAAGTGTGGCCAGGGCAAGGAGCTCCTGGGTCCAGGAGCATCTGGAATCTGGGCAGGATTCTCCTGCATGCTCTGTCGCCGAGTAAACCAGCCCCCCACTGCCCTCAGGGCCCCTTTCCCACATGCCAGGGGCAGCCGGGCAGGGCGGGGTATGTGCTGCACCTGGCGATTGGCTGGCACAGTTTGAGCGCACGCTGAGTTGTTCCAGCCGGCGGGGCGCCCTCGTGAATCCAGCACGTGAGGCCCTGGGGGAGTCGCCCTTCGGGAGGGCCCTGTCCACTGACCCAGAGGATGTCCTTGGGAACCCAGATGTCCTTGGGAACCCAGTGCAAGGGGCCCATTGTTTGGAAGAAGCCTGGACTGGATTCCTCAGCTAATCTCTGGCTGCAGTACCCGCCTCCCTTTCTCTGCACTTGGCTGGCTGTGGGGCCACGTGGCAGCTGCGGCTGCTCCATCCCTCCCCACAGACCCTCCCAACTCTTGCTGTCAGTGCCTCTCCCCTGAGGCTCCCCTGCACTTTGTACATGGCCCGGGTTGAGCCTTTAATCCCTGGAAAAAGAAAAGGAGGACTTGTGGCACCTTAGAGACGAACCAATTTATTTGAGCATGAGCTTTCGTGAGCCACAGCTCACTTCTTCGGATGCATCCCAGAGCGCCCCAGTCCAGGCGCCTCCGCCACTGAGCACCCAGGGGTGGGGGTGGGGGTGGGGGGGGGGCAGGGCGGGTGTGTCCTGGCTGTCGGCTCTGGTGTCTGTTCTAGACGGGAGGGTCTAGACTAGGCCCACTGACTTCCTCCTGATGTGCCTCCCTTTGGGTACGTCCCCACAGCAAACACAGCCGCGGCAGCAAGCCTTGGCGCTGGTCAGCTGACTCGGGCCCCCGGGCTCCCCACACAGTGTAGACGTTTGGCCTTGGGCTGAAGGCTAGGAATCGAGACCCCCGTCCCGCCTCTGCTGGGTCTCAGGGCCTGGCTGCAGCCCGAGCGGGCGTAGTGCGGACCCAAGGCAGCTGCCCCGGGTCCTGAGATGGTGCCGCGGGTGTTTTGCTGTGTAGATGTGCCTTTAGCCTCTCTGGGGCGAGAGGGGTTAAACCAGGGGCGGGCAAACTTTTTGGCCTGAGGGCCACATCGGGTTTCAGAAATTGTACGGAGGGCCGGATAGGGGAGGCTGTGCCTCCCCAAACAGCCAGGCGTGGCCCAGCTCCTGCCACCTATCCGACCCCCCCCTTGCTTCTCGCCCGCTGATGGCCCCCCCAGGACTCCTGCCCCATCCAACCCCCGCATTCCCTGTCCCCTGACGCCCACCCCTCCGGGACCTCTGCCCCATCCACCCCTCCCTGTCCCCTGACTGCCCCCAGACCCCCCGCCCCTGAATGCCCCCGCCGCCCCATTCAACCCCCCCCTCCTTCCTGACTGCCTCCCCCTGGGACCCCTGCCCCCATTCAACCCCCCTGTTCCCTGCCCCCTGACCACCCCGACCCTGATCACACCCCTGCCCCCTGACCACCCCCCCGAACTCCCCTGCCCTCTATCCAACCCCCCGCTCTCTGCCCCCTCACCGCGCCGCCCAGAGCACCAGGTCAGGCAGCCCCGCCGCCCGTCTGGAGCTAGCCACTGACCGTGCAGCGCAGAGACCAGGTCAGGCAGCCGGGCCGCGCAGCACAGTGCACCGGGTCAGGCCGGGCTCTGCCGCTGCGCTGCCCCAGGAGCTCGCCGCCCCCATCCCAGAGCATCGCGCCGGTGGCCTAGTGAGCTGAGGCTGAGGAAGGGGGAACAGCAGGGGAGAGGCCAGGGTTAGCTTCCCAGGCCAGGTGCTCAGAGGCCGGGCAGGAGGGTGTCCCGGCGTCCCCGGGCGATGCTCTGGAACTGCTCCCTACGAAGCCGGCAGGACTCTGGGGCAGTCGCCTTTCTGTGAGCAGCCTGTCTGCAGGACACACAGCTCACCCGGCTTCCCCCTTCCTGGGTCTGACCTCGGAGCATTCAGCCTCCTCTGCCCCTCCGTGCGCTTCCCACAGCGAGTCCGCCCAGGCGGGGTCCTGGGGAAGCCAGAGGGTCCTGCCCCCCAACTTCGCAGTCAGACGTGACTCTCAGCCAGCCAGGAAAACAGAAGGTTTATTAGACGACAGGAACATGGTCTAACACAGAGCTTGTAGGTGCAGAGAACGGGACCCCTCAGCCGGGTCCATTTTGGGGGGCAGGGAGCCAGACAACCACGTCTGCCCTTCACTCAATGTCCCAGCCAGCCCCAAACTGAAACTCTCTCCAGCCTCTCCTCCTCTGGGCTTTCTCCCTTTCCCCGGGCCAGGAGGGCACCTGATCCCTTTGTTCTCCAACCCTTTAGCTCTCACCTTGCAGGGGGGAAGGGCCAGGCCATCAGTTGCCAGGAAACAGGGTGTCGGCCATTCTCTGTGTCCAGACCCCTGCACACACCTGCCCTCTAGGGCTCTGCAATGATCATACACCCTTACACCACCCCCTAGATACTTAAGAACTGCACAGGGGAAACTGAGGCACCCCCACACTATTCAGAGGAAACATTAAGAACAGTCCCGCTTCGTCACAGAGCGTCTTGCGGGCTGTGCTGTAGTTTGCCCACCCAGGTGTGACAACCCGGGACGCTGTGTTGGGAGAGAGCGATCAGAGCCCCGGAGCCCTGCGCAGCCGTTCCTGGTGGGGCCCTGACTGACGGCAGCAAGGAGCCGGGGCGGGGGGGGCAGGAGGGGCCTCCAGGACCACCTGGAAGAGGGGAGGAAATGAGGCTACTGAGGCTGAACCGGGGGCCTCACACACCAGGGGCTGGGCTGAGTCAGAGGGTCCTGGCGGGAGCAGGGCCTGGGGCTCGGCCCCTCGCCTGGGGCAGGCAGATGGTGGGCAGGGAGCCCACCCCAGTGGGCGGGAGTTGTGGGGAGCTGGGGCAGCGCAGAGAGACCTGGGTCAGTGGGGTGCGGCAGGACGTGGCGGGCGGGGCTGCATAGGCAGCAGCCTCACACCGGAAGCGGGGACCGCAATGCACCCCCCCAGCCCCCGAGGGTTGGAGGGTGGGGGATGGCAGCAGGGGACTGGAGTGAAATGCAGCAAGGCGGGGGAGGATCAGCCCCCAGCCCCCCCCCAGCTTTGCCCTGGCGGCCACCTGGGGGTGGGCGGGACGAGAGCCAATCCCTGGGTCTGCCCTGGACCATGCGGGGGCGCATGCGACTGGCCCTGCCCTAGGGCTGGTCTCCACACTCCAGCCCCCCAGCCTGGCAGTGACCGGGCCCCTCTGTCGGGTCCCCAGGCGGTGGCAATGCCCGAGGTGCTGTATGAGGAGGTGGTCGAGGTGGACGAGCGGCTGATCCTGCACCATGCCAGCTGCCAGCTCCCCGGGGCCGACCCCGGCCAGGCGCTCCCAGGTTGGTGTTTGGAGCCAGGCGGAGGGGGGAAGTCAGGGCCGGCTGGACCAGGCCCGCTGCGTACCCAGGGCAGCGCCATGGAAGGGGTTCAGCCTGTGTCCCTTTGGTGTCTCCCCAATTACCCCTCCCCTCCCCCCCGCTCCCTGTCCTCAGCCAGTCCCCTCCCCACATTGCCCTGCTCTCTGTCCCTCTGCCCCATGGCCTCTGCGGGGGGGTGGGTGGGGGGAAGCGGGATTGGGGATGCGGTTTGCAGGCGTGGGCCCCTCTACCGTGGCTCCATCCCCTCCCCAGGCGTGACGGGGGATTCGCTGGTGGTGCAGCGCCCCGTGGACCTGGCCGCGCTGCGGAGAGACCTGCAGCGGCTGCTGGCGCAGGGGATCCGGAGCCTGGCCGTGGTGCTCCTGCACTCCTATGCGTGAGTTCCTCCGCGTGGGCGCTGGGCCCCACCCCACTCGCGGTGCTCAGAGCCAGCCGGGGCTGGAGCCTGCACCTCCAAAACCTGGGGAACAGGTCAGCCTTGTGCACCCCCACGCTGGGCACTGCACCCGGCTTGGTGCCCCACCAGCCCCCTGCTCAGCTGCTAGCATGGCCCTGCCCCAGGGGGCTGGGGAGCTCTCCTATCTGGCTTTGGGCGGGGGTGCCTTGCTCTGGGGAAACTGGCGCCCCGGTGATTGCCGTATGGCTGGGGCAGCCCCGGCCCCACGGCTCTCCCCAGTCCCCTGACTCTTCTCTTTCTCCCTGGCAGCTGGCCAGCCCATGAGCAGCAAGTGGGGGCCCTGGCCCAGGAGCTGGGCTTCCAGCACGTGTCTCTGTCATCCTCGGTGATGCCCATGGTGCGGGTGGTGCCACGTGGGTACACCACCTGTGCCGATGCCTACCTGACCCCCTGCATTCGCCGCTACCTCGATGGCTTCTGCGCCAGCTTCACCCAGCAACTCCAGGTGAGCATGGCGGCACATCGCCTCCAGGGGCCTGCCATGCCCTGATTGCCCCAGAGGCTGGGCGGGCGTTGCCCTGAACAGCCCCCTGGCGCTGCCCCACCAACCCAGGCAGACGTGGCTCTTCTCGCCTCCCCACACGGCCACCCCCGCTCCTCCACATGGACTCATCTGCTCCCCTCTTCTGCGCCTGGTCCGTGTCCCGTGCCAGGGCCCTCTCCCTGCCTGGGCACGTCCCAGAGCCCCTCACCTGGCTCCATCCTCTGTCCCAGGGCCCGTCCCGGTTCTGCCTTGTGAACCTGGCTGGGGACCCTGGTTCCCGTTCTGCCTCCTGCCCTCGGTCCATGCAGGGCCCCTCATCCCACCTGGCTCCAGGCTCACCTGCTCTCTCTGGCTCCCTCTGCAGGACACCCAGGTGCTCTTCATGCGCTCCGACGGGGGCCTGACCCCCATGGGGCAGTTCAGTGGCTCCCGGGCCATCCTGTCTGGCCCCGCTGGCGGCGTTGTGGGCTACGCGATCACCACCTACAGCCAGGAGGACGGGCAGCCTGTGATCGGCTTCGACATGGGAGGTGGGTGCCGCCTGCAGGGGGGTCTCTCCCTGTGACTGGGGAGGGTCTGAGCTCCTTTGCACATGGCAGGGGGACCCTGGCTCCCCCAGATGGACTCCCCCAGGGCGGGTGAGGCCCTGCGCTGGGAGGGCGGGCGGGGAAGCTGGGATGTTGCCCTGCCCCGGGCAGGCTGCAGGCCCTGGGGATGGAGCTGGCTGCATGGAGCCAGCTCTGAGCCAGGCCCTGGCTGGGGCCTGGGGCAAGCGGCTGAGCTGTGAGTCCCGCAGGCACCTCGACGGATGTCAGCCGCTACGCCGGCGAGTACGAGCATGTCTTCGAGGCGACCACGGCTGGGATCAGCATCCAGGCCCCCCAGCTGGACATCAACACCGTGGCGGCCGGCGGAGGCTCCATGCTCTTCTTCCGGTGGGTGCCTGCCTGCGGCCGTGCCCCCGCACAGCCCCTTCCCTGGCCTGCCGCTCCTGGGGAGCCTTCCCCCAGCGGTGGGGTTCAGGGACCCCGGCTGGCTCGGGGGGGGCTCGAACAGCCAGTCCTGCTGCTGTGGCACCTGACTCCCCTTACACAGGGGGTGAGCCTCCCACATCCCTCCGTGGCAGCCACTCCAGGCCTAGCAGCCCCAGTCCTGCTTGTGGGCCAGGAGAGGCCCTCGAGTGCGGGGTTGGGGCTGGGAGCCGAATGGCAAGGGCACTGTGGGGCTGGCTCTGGGGGTGCTTCGCCTGCTGCTCAAGGGACTGTTTGGGCCTTGCGCTCTGAGCCCGAGGGGCTGTGCTTTGTCTGAGCTTCAGCATCCGGCCCCTGGACATCGGCCACTCCTGGCTCGCAGCAGAGCCGGCCTGGTTCCAGCCCCGTCCCGGCTCCTTCTCCCCTCCCCACACTGGGGTGTAACGTTGGCACCCCACCAGCTAAGCAGTGTCAGGGCAGCTCTGAGACCTACACGCACTCGGCTACTGCTGGGAGGGGTGCTGCACCCCATTTCCCCTCAACAGGGGGCGCTCTCCCCTGTGTCAGCGGAGACCCCGATGCCCCAGCCTGGCGCTAGGGGCGTGTGCTGCCGGGGGGAGGGCTCAGTAGGGGGCGCTCTCCCCCGGGTCTGTCCCCGATGCCCCAGCCTGGCGCTAGGGGCATGTGCTGCCGGGCGGGGGGGGGCTCTGTAGGGGGCGCTCTCCCCCGGGTCTGTCCCCGATGCCCCAGTCTGGCGCTAGAGGCGTGTGCTGCCGGGCGGGGGCTCAGTAGGGGGCGCTCTCCCCCAGGTCTGTCCCCGATGCCCCAGCCTGGCGCTAGGGGTGTGTGCTGCCGGGGGGGGGGGGGGAAGCTCAGTAGGGGGCGCTCTCTCCCAGGTCTGTCTCCGATGCCCCAGCCTGGCGCTAGGGGCGTGTGCTGCCGGGGGGGGGGGAAGCTCAGTAGGGGGCGCTCACCCCCGGGTCTGTCCCCGATGCCCCAGCCTGGCGCTAGGGGCGTGTGCTGCCGGGGGGGGGGGGAAGCTCAGTAGGGGGCGCTCTCTCCCAGGTCTGTCTCCGATGCCCCAGCCTGGCGCTAGGGGCGTGTGCTGCCGGGGGGGGGGGCGCAGTAGGGGGCGCTCTCCCCCAGGTCTGTCCCCGATGCCCCAGCCTGGCGCTAAGGGCATGTGCTGCCGGGGGGGGGGGAAGCTCAGTAGGGGGCGCTCTCTCCCAGGTCTGTCTCCGATGCCCCAGCCTGGCGCTAGGGGCGTGTGCTGCCGGGGGGGGGTTCAGTAGGGGGCGCTCTCCCCCAGGTCTGTCCCCGATGCCCCAGCCTGGCGCTAGGGGTGTGTGCTGCCGGGGGGGGGGGGGCGGAAGCTCAGTAGGGGGCGCTCTCTCCCAGGTCTGTCTCCGATGCCCCAGCCTGGCGCTAGGGGCGTGTGCTGCCGGGGGGGGGGGGGTTCAGTAGGGCGCGCTCTCCCCCGGGTCTGTCCCCGATGCCCCAGCCTGGCGCTAGGGGCACGTAACGGGGCTCCTGACCCTTTGTGTTAATTGGAGATCTCCTGGTACTTCCCGGGGCTGGCGCGTGACCCGCACTGTCCCTGCCTGGGTCTGATCTAGGTCACTCTTTTCCTCCCTCTTGGCCATGTGCCCTCAGCTGGGCACAGGGTTCTCCTTCACTCCCTGCCCCGAACTGCAGGGCGATGCCGCCGCAGGGGGCTCCCGTGCCTGCCCGGGGCCATGCTGCAGTAACGCCTCCCCCTTCTCTCCCCACCAGGTCCGGGCTGTTTGTGGTTGGTCCCGAGTCCGCAGGGGCCCATCCTGGCCCCGCCTGCTACAGGAAGGGTGAGGCCGAGGCTCTGCTGTGCCGGGGCGTGTCTGGGTGGGCTGGCGAGTGTCAGCGACTGACCCCCTTGTCCTTGCAGGGGGGCCCCTGACAGTGACTGATGCCAACCTTTGTCTGGGCCGCCTGCTGCCCCATTACTTCCCCCACATCTTTGGGCCGGGTGAGGACCAGCCGCTCTCGCGGGACGCCGCCCTGCAGGGCTTCCAGGAGCTCACTGCCCGCGTGAACGCCTTCCCGGCCAGCCAGGCGCTGGGCCCCCACCCCTCTCTCACTGTGGAGGAGGTGGCCATGGGCTTCATCCAGGTGGCCAACGAGGCCATGTGCCGGCCCATCCGCTCCCTGACCCAGGTAGGGGCGGGGCAGTGCTGCAGCCCATCAGCCCCAGGATGGTGACATCTGCCCCCTCGTCTGCCCGGAGTCGGCAGGGCACCTCCCCCCACCCCGGGAAAATGCCCAGGAGTCCCCCACCCCTGCTCCCCTGCCAGCACTGGGAGCAGAGCCAGGGGCTGTGCATGGACAGCTCCTGGCTCTGCCGGGGCCCCGGCGCTCCCCGGTGTTACGCGCAGAGCTGAGCCCGGGGAAGGCTCAGGCCAGGCTGGTGACTCTGGCCAAGTGCAGCCCCATCCTGCCTGCGGGAGAGAGAAGGTTCCCCAGGACTTGTTCCTGGGGGTGGGGAAGGTTTCCTGGGGCTCGCTCTCAGTTCCCTGGCTGGGGGTGGGGGTGGTTCCTGGCTCTTGCCGGGGGGGCTCAGTTCCTGGGGGTGGGGGCGGGGAGGGGTTGGTTCCCTGGGTCTGGTCCGGGGCGGGGAGCTCTGTTCCCCAGGGGGGTTGGTTCCCTGGGTCTCGCCTGGGCAGGGGGGCTCTGTTTCCCGGGGGAGGGGTTGGGTCCCTGAGCTGGGGCGGAGGGGCTCGGTTTGATGTCCCTGTGGGTGACGCTTCCTCTGGTTCTGGCAGGCGAGGGGCCACGATACCTCGCGCCACATGCTGGCCTGCTTCGGGGGCGCGGGAGGGCAGCACGCCTGCGCCATTGCCCGGGCGCTGGGCATGAAGAGGGTGTTCATTCACAAGTGCGTACCGGGGAGCAGGGCCGGGCGCTGGGAGCGGGGGGATGGGGGGAGCTGGGCACTGGGAGAGGGGGGATGGGGGGAGCTGGGCTGGGGGCTGGGAGTGGGGGGATGGGGGGAGCTGGGCCGGGCACTGGGAGCGGGGGGCTGGGGGGAGCTGGGGGCTGGGAGTGGGGGGAGCTGGGAGTGGGGGGATGGGGGGAGCAGGGCCGGGCGCTGGGAGTGGGGGGACGGGGGGAACTGGGCCGGGCACTGAGCGGGGGAACATGGGGGGAACTGGGCCGGGCGCTGGGAGTGGGGGGCTGGGGGGAGAAGGGCCGCGCGCTGGGAGTGGGGGGACGGGGGGAGCTGGGCCGGGCGCTGGGAGTGGGGGGAGCTGGGCCGGGCGCTGGGAGTGGGGGGAGCTGGGCTGGGCGCTGGGAGTGGGGGGACGGGGGGAGCTGGGCCGGGCGCTGGGAGTGGGGGGCTGGGGGGAGCTGGGCTGGGCACTGAGCGGGGGAACCTGGGGGGAACTGGGCCGGGCGCTGGGAATGGGGGGATGGGCGGAGCAGGGCCGGGCGCTGGGAGTGGGGGAAGCAGGGCTGGGCGCTGGGAGTGGGGGGACGGGGGGAGCTGGGCCGGGCACTGAGCGTGGGAACCTGGGGGGAGCTGGGCCGGGCGCTGGAAGTGGGGGACAGGGGGGAGCCTGTGGTTCCTGCGTAGCTGGACCCGCGCCCTGGGACCGGCCAGGGGCCGCTCTGCCCGGCTCAGGGTGCCCCCCGCCGCGTTGCCCTGAGGACCGAGCCGGCGCCCTCACGCCGGGTCTCCTTGCAGGCACAGCGGGATCCTGTCGGCCTACGGCCTGGCCCTGGCGGACGTGGTGCACGAGGCCCAGGAGCCCTGCTCCCTGCACTACGGGCCCCAGGCCTATGCCCAGCTGGACGAGCGCCTGGCGGTGCTGGAGACCGAGTGTGTGCGGGCCCTGCAGGCCCAGGGCTTCCCCAGGTACCCGCCCCACTGGCCCAGGGCTGCCCACCGGGGTCTGGAGCTGGGGCTGGGGTGCTGCCGGCTGGCCGCCCCGAGGAGGAAACACTGGGTGCTGCGGGGATCAGGAGGGGCCCGTCACCCTCCGCCCCGGGGTTTGCATCAGCACCTCCCACTGCTTTCTCCGGGCGGGCAGGTGCGGGTTCCTGGATGGGGGGCGGGCTCTTGGGGGGTGGGCAGATGGGCTCTCTAGCACTCAGCAGGCAGGCGGGCTTTCGGGGGGGGGGCGGGCTCTCTGGCGGGGGGACGGGCTCTCGGGGGAGGGGGGCGGGGGAGCTTTCAGGGGCGCGGGTCGGCTCTCTAACACGCAGCAGGCGGGTGGGCTCTCTGTCTAGAAAAAGCCCCTCCCCACAGCTAACGCCCCCTCCCCACCCAGGTCTCAGATCCGCACGGAGCCCTTCCTGCACCTGCGCTATGAACGCACAGACTGTGCCCTCATGTGCTCGGCCAAGGGGCACCCGGCCACGTCCGATTCCTGCCGGGCCGGGGACTTCCACGCCGCCTTCTCCAGCAGGTGGGTGTCCCTTGCCCCACGCAGGGGCCTGGGCCTCTCCTTCCCCCTGGCAGCACTGGGGCTGCGGCTGCCATCCCTTCGGGCAGGGGCCTGCCTAGGCCCTGGGGGGAGGAGTTGCTGCCCTGTGCTTCTCCCAGAACGACTGATGTGCACCGTGGCATGATCCTGGGGGCCCAGGGGTTAATCACAGAATCATAGAAGATCAGGGTTGGAAGGGACCTCAGGAGGTCATCTAGTCCAACCCCCTGCTCAAAGCAGGACCGATCCCCGACTAAATCATCCCAGCCAGGGCTTTGTCAAGCCTGACCTTAAAAACCTCTAAGGAAGGAGATTCCACCACCTCCCTAGGTAACGCATTCCAGTGTTTCACCACCCTCCTAGTGAAAAAGTTTTTCCTAATATCCAACCTAAACCTCCCCCACTGCAACTTGAGACCATTACTCCTCGTTCTGTCATCTGCTACCACTGAGAACAGTCTAGATCCATCCTCCTTGGAACCCCCTTTCAGGTAGTTGAAAGCAGATATCTAATCCCCCCTCATTCTTTTCTTCTGCAGACTAAACAATCCCAGCTCCCTCAGCCTCTCCTCAGAAGTCATGTGTTCCAGTCCCCTAATCATTTTTGTTGCCCTCAGCTGGACTCTTTCCAATTTTTCCACATCCTTCTTGTAGTGTGGGGCCCAAAACTGGACACAGTACTCCAGATGAGGCCTCACCAATGTCGAATAGAGGGGAACGATCACGTCCCTCGATCTGCTCGCTATGCCCCTACTTATACATCCCAAAATGCCATTGGCCTTCTTGGCAACAAGGGCACACTGCTGACTCCTATCCAGCTTCTCGTCCACTGTCACCCCTAGGTCCTTTTCCGCAGAACTGCTGCCGAGCCATTCGGTCCCTAGTCTGTAGCGGTGCATGGGATTCTTCCATCCTAAGTGCAGGACTCTGCATTTGTCCTTGTTGAACCTCATCAGATTTCTTTTGGCCCAATCCTCCAATTTGTCTAGGTCCCTCTGTACCTATCCCTCCCCTCCAGCATATCTACCTCTCCTCCCAGTTTAGTGTCATCTGCAAACTTGCTGAGGGTGCAATCCACGCCATCCTCCAGATCATTAATGAAGATATTGAACAAAACTGGCCCGAGGACCGACCCTTGGGGCACTCCACTTGATACCGGCTGCCAACTAGACATGGAGCCATTGATCACTACCCGTTGAGCCCGACAATCTAGCCAGCTTTCTATCCACCTTATAGTCCATTCATCCAGCCCATACTTCTTTTAACTTACTGGCAAGAATACTGTGGGAGACCGTGTCAAAAGCTTTGCTAAAGTCAAGGAACAACACGTCCACTGCTTTCCCCTCATCCCTAGAGCCAGTTATCTCAGCACAGAAGGCAATTAGATTAGTGAGGCATGACTTGCCCTTGGTGAATCCATGCTGACTGTTCCTGATCACTTTCCTCTCGTGTAAGTGCTTCAGAATTGATTCCTTGAGGACCTGCTCCATGATTTTTCCAGGGACTGAGGTGAGGCTGATTGGCCTGTAGTTCCCTGGATCCTCCTCCTTCCCTTTTTTAAAGATGGGCACTACATTAGCCTTTTTCCAGTCGTCCGGGACTTCCCCGGATCGCCATGAGTTTTCAAAGATAATGGCCAATGGCTCTGCAATCACATCCGCCAACTCCTTTAGCACCCTCGGTTGCAGCGCATCCGGCCCCATGGACTTGTGCTCGTCCAGCTTTTCTAAATAGTCTCTAACCACCTCTTTCTCCACAGAGGGCTGGTCACCTCCTCCCCATGCTGTGCTGCCCAGTGCAGCAGTCTGGGAGCTGACCTTGTTCGTGAAGACAGAGGCAAAAAAAGCATTGAGTACATTAGCTTTTTCCACATCCTCTGTCACTAGGTTGCCTCCCCCATTCAGTAAGGGGCCCACACTTTCCTTGACTTTCTTCTTGTTGCCAACATACCTGAAGAAACCCTTCTTGTTACTCTCAACATCTGTTGCTAGCTGCAACTCCAGGTGTGATTTGGCCTTCCTGATTTCACTCCTGCATGCCCGAGCAATATTTTTATACTCATCCCTGGTCATTTGTCCAATCTTCCACTTCTTGTAAGCCTCTTTTTTGTGTTTAAGATCAGCAAGGATTTCACTGTTAAGCCAAGCTGGTCGCCTGCCATATTTACTATTCTTTCTCCACATAGGGATGGTTTGTTTCTGCAACCTCAATAAGGATTCTTTAAAATACAGCCAGCTCTCCTGGGATGATTTAGTTGGGGATTGGTCCTTCTTTGAGCAGAGGGTTGGACTAGATGACCTCCTGAGGTCCCTTCCAACCCTGATATTCTATGATTCTATGACTCCTTTCCCACTCATGTTATTCTCCCAAGGGATCCTGCCCATCAGTTCCCTGAGGGAGTCAAAGTCTGCTTTACTGAAGTCCAGGGTCCGTATTCTGCTGCTTTCCTTTCTTCCTTGTGTCAGGATCCTGAACTCGACCATCTCATGGTCACTGGGCACCTGAGGGTTAATGGGCAGCAACTGCCCAGGGCTCGCTGGAGACTTGCCTTGTGTCTGCCAGGCCACTGCCCCTGACCCACCTGTGGCCCAGAGGAGCCCTGCCTTGCAAGGGGTGCAGCGGGGCTTGTTCTCAGCCACGTGCCGGGCTGGTGGGCGTCTCTGCAGCCCCGGTGCAGCGTGTGTCTGGGGTAACGGCTGCCTGGCCCTGCAGGTACCTGAAAGAGTTTGGCTTCACCATCCCCGGGCGCCCTGTGGTGGTGGATGATGTGCGGGTGCGAGGCACGGGCAGCACCGGGATTGGTCAGGACGAGCCAGTTGCGGCCAGCGGCAGACCTGCCCGTGTGGAGACGGTGAGACCCAGGGAGCAGCGCTCTCCTGCCCCGCCGTGAGCGCCCCCCACCCTGGGGCAGTGGAGAGGGGGTCGCTCCCTCCATGCCTAGGGGCAGGTGGGCTCTGGGATGGGGCAGCACCTCTCCCAGGGCAATCCCACAATGCCCCTGCCTGTCAGTGATCTGCTGGTCTTCCCGCATGCCCTGCCTCGGAGCAGATCCCGGGGGCTCAGCTCTTCCCAGATAGGGGGCGGCACGATGGGCACCTCTCCTGCCACCACAGGCCCGCGGGGCGCTGAGTGCAGGGAGGGCAGGCTGGCTGGGGCCCAGGCGTGCTCTGACTGCGCTGAGCCGTGGCCTGTGGGTCCAGCTGGCTCCTCTGGGGCAGGGCAGGATCAGTGCCTGGCCCATGGCCCCACAATCTGAACTGCTGAGACAATGGCTCCAGCTATGCCAGGGGGCGGGGGAGGGGGTTCCCTGTTAAGTGACGCACAACAGGGCGGGGTTGGAGGAACCTGGGCCCAGGCACTCTCAGGGCATCCCCTTTTTCTCCCTGGCCAGGTGACCCGCTGCTATTTCACCGACGGCTACCTGGACACCTGCGTGTACCTGCTGGAGGATCTGTCCTGGGACCACTCCATCCCCGGCCCCAGCATCATCATTGATAAGAACAGGTAGGAGGAGGGGTAGATGGAGCCCGGACATATGAGTTCTATTCCCATCGCTGCGGCGAAAGCCTGGGCCAATGGCGAAAGCAGGACGCTGGGCATCAGGACGCCTGGGTGCTGTGCCCGGTGTCGAGAGGGGAGAGCTGGGCCGGGCTGAGATGGGTGGTCAGCGCTCCTGGGTGCTGTGCCCGGTGTCGACAGGGTAGAGCTGGGCCGGGCTGAGATGGGTGGTCAGCGCTCCTGGGTGCTGTGCCCGGTGTCGACAGGGTAGAGCTGGGCCGGGCTGAGATGGGCGGTCAGCGCTCCTGGGTGCTGTGCCCGGTGTCGACAGGGTAGAGCTGGGCAGGGCTGAGATGGGTGGTCAGCGCTCCTGGGTGCTGTGCCCGGTGTCCACAGGGGAGAGCTGGGCCGGGCTGAGATGGGTGGTCAGCGCTCCTGGGTGCTGTGCCCGGTGTCGAGAGGGGAGAGCTGGGCTGGGCTGAGATGGGTGGTCAGCGCTCCTGGGTGCTGTGCCCGGTGTCGAGAGGGGAGAGCTGGGCTGGGCTGAGATGGGTGGTCAGCGCTCCTGGGTGCTGTGCCCGGTGTCGAGAGGGGAGAGCTGGGCCGGGCTGAGATGGGTGGTCAGCGCTCCTGGGTGCTGTGCCCGGTGTCGACAGGGTAGAGCTGGGCCGGGCTGAGATGGGTGGTCAGCGCTCCTGGGTGCTGTGCCCGGTGTCGAGAGGGGAGAGCTGGGCCGGGCTGAGATGGGCGGTCAGCGCTCCTGGGTGCTGTGCCCGGTGTCGACAGGGTAGAGCTGGGCCGGGCTGAGATGGGTGGTCAGCGCTCCTGGGTGCTGTGCCCGGTGTCGAGAGGGGAGAGCTGGGCCGGGCTGAGATGGGTGGTCAGCGCTCCTGGGTGCTGTGCCCGGTGTCGACAGGGTAGAGCTGGGCCGGGCTGAGATGGGTGGTCAGCGCTCCGGGGTGCTGTGCCCGGTGTCGAGAGGGGAGAGCTGGGCCGGGCTGAGATGGGTGGTCAGCGCTCCTGGGTGCTGTGCCCGGTGTCGAGAGGGGAGAGCTGGGCTGGGCTGAGATGGGTGGTCAGCGCTCCTGGGTGCTGTGCCCGGTGTCGAGAGGGGAGAGCTGGGCAGGGCTGAGATGGGTGGTCAGCGCTCCTGGGTGCTGTGCCCGGTGTCGACAGGGTAGAGCTGGGCTGGGCTGAGATGGGTGGTCAGCGCTCCTGGGTGCTGTGCCTGGTGTCGAGAGGGGAGAGCTGGGCCGGGCTGAGATGGGCGGTCAGCGCTCCTGGGTGCTGTGCCCGGTGTCGACAGGGTAGAGCTGGGCAGGGCTGAGATGGGTGGTCAGCGCTCCTGGGTGCTGTGCCCGGTGTCGAGAGGGTAGAGCTGGGCCGGGCTGAGATGGGTGGTCAGCGCTCCGGGGTGCTGTGCCCGGTGTCAAGAGGGAAGAGCTGGGCCGGGCTGAGATGGGTGGTCAGCGCTCCTGGGTGCTGTGCCCCGTGTCGACAGGGTAGAGCCGGGCTGGGCTGAGATGGGCGGTCAGCGCTCCTGGGTGCTGTGCCCGGTGTCGAGAGGGGAGAGCTGGGCTGGGCTGAGATGGGTGGTCAGCGCTCCTGGGTGCTGTGCCCGGTGTCGAGAGGGTAGAGCTGGGCCGGGCTGAGATGGGTGGTCAGCGCTCCGGGGTGCTGTGCCCGGTGTCGAGAGGGGAGAGCTGGGCTGGGCTGAGATGGGTGGTCAGCGCTCCTGGGTGCTGTGCCCGGTGTCGAGAGGGTAGAGCTGGGCCGGGCTGAGATGGGTGGTCAGCGCTCCGGGGTGCTGTGCCCGGTGTCAAGAGGGAAGAGCTGGGCCGGGCTGAGATGGGTGGTCAGCGCTCCTGGGTGCTGTGCCCCGTGTCGACAGGGTAGAGCCGGGCTGGGCTGAGATGGGCGGTCAGCGCTCCTGGGTGCTGTGCCCGGTGTCGAGAGGGGAGAGCTGGGCCGGGCTGAGATGGGTGGTCAGCGCTCCGGGGTGCTGTGCCCGGTGTCGAGAGGGGAGAGCTGGGCCGGGCTGAGATGGGTGGTCAGCGCTCCTGGGTGCTGTGCCCGGTGTCGAGAGGGGAGAGCTGGGCAGGGCTGAGATGGGTGGTCAGCGCTCCTGGGTGCTGTGCCCGGTGTCGAGAGGGGAGAGCTGGGCAGGGCTGAGATGGGTGGTCAGCGCTCCTGGGTGCTGTGCCCGGTGTCGACAGGGTAGAGCTGGGCCGGGCTGAGATGGGCGGTCAGCGCTCCTGGGTGCTGTGCCCGGTGTCGAGAGGGGAGAGCTGGGCCGGGCTGAGATGGGTGGTCAGCGCTCCTGGGTGCTGTGCCCGGTGTCGAGAGGGGAGAGCTGGGCTGGGCTGAGATGGGTGGTCAGCGCTCCTGGGTGCTGTGCCCGGTGTCGACAGGGTAGAGCTGGGCAGGGCTGAGATGGGTGGTCAGCGCTCCTGGGTGCTGTGCCTGGTGTCGAGAGGGGAGAGCTGGGCCGGGCTGAGATGGGCGGTCAGCGCTCCTGGGTGCTGTGCCCGGTGTCGAGAGGGGAGAGCTGGGCCGGGCTGAGATGGGTGGTCAGCGCTCCTGGGTGCTGTGCCCGGTGTCCACAGGGGAGAGCTGGGCCGGGCTGAGATGGGTGGTCAGCGCTCCTGGGTGCTGTGCCCGGTGTCGAGAGGGGAGAGCTGGGCCGGGCTGAGATGGGTGGTCAGCGCTCCTGGGTGCTGTGCCCGGTGTCGAGAGGGGAGAGCTGGGCCGGGCTGAGATGGGTGGTCAGCGCTCCTGGGTGCTGTGCCCGGTGTCGAGAGGGTAGAGCTGGGCCGGGCTGAGATGGGTGGTCAGCGCTCCTGGGTGCTGTGCCCAGTGTCGACAGGGTAGAGCTGGGCAGGGCTGAGATGGGTGGTCAGCGCTCCTGGGTGCTGTGCCCGGTGTAGAGAGGGGAGAGCTGGGCTGGGCTGAGATGGGTGGTCAGCGCTCCTGGGTGCTGTGCCCGGTGTCGACAGGGTAGAGCTGGGCTGGGCTGAGATGGGTGGTCAGCGCTCCTGGGTGCTGTGCCCGGTGTCGAGAGGGGAGAGCTGGGCCGGGCTGAGATGGGTGGTCAGCGCTCCTGGGTGCTGTGCCCGGTGTCGACAGGGTAGAGCTGGGCCGGGCTGAGATGGGTGGTCAGCGCTCCTGGGTGCTGTGCCCGGTGTCGAGAGGGGAGAGCTGGGCCGGGCTGAGATGGGTGGTCAGCGCTCCTGGGTGCTGTGCCCGCTGTCGAGAGGGGTGAGCTGGGCAGGGCTGAGATGGGCGGTCAGCGCTCCTGGGTGCTGTGCCCGGTGTCGACAGGGTAGAGCTGGGCCGGGCTGAGATGGGTGGTCAGCGCTCCTGGGTGCTGTGCCCGGTGTCGAGAGGGGAGAGCTGGGCCGGGCTGAGATGGGTGGTCAGCGCTCCGGGGTGCTGTGCCCGGTGTCGAGAGGGGAGAGCTGGGCAGGGCTGAGATGGGCGGTCAGCGCTCCTGGGTGCTGTGCCCGGTGTCGACAGGGTAGAGCTGGGCCGGGCTGAGATGGGTGGTCAGCGCTCCTGGGTGCTGTGCCCGGTGTCGACAGGGTAGAGCTGGGCAGGGCTGAGATGGGTGGTCAGCGCTCCTGGGTGCTGTGCCCGGTGTCGACAGGGTAGAGCTGGGCAGGGCTGAGATGGGTGGTCAGCGCTCCTGGGTGATGTGCCCGGTGTCCACAGGGGAGAGCTGGGCCGGGCTGAGATGGGTGGTCAGCGCTCCTGGGTGCTGTGCCCGGTGTCCACAGGGGAGAGCTGGGCCGGGCTGAGATGGGTGGTCAGCGCTCCTGGGTGCTGTGCCCGGTGTCGAGAGGGGAGAGCTGGGCCGGGCTGAGATGGGCGGTCAGCGCTCCTGGGTGCTGTGCCCGGTGTCGAGAGGGGAGAGCTGGGCAGGGCTGAGATGGGCGGTCAGCGCTCCTGGGTGCTGTGCCCGGTGTCGAGAGGGGAGAGCTGGGCCGGGCTGAGATGGGTGGTCAGCGCTCCGGGGTGCTGTGCCCGGTGTCAAGAGGGAAGAGCTGGGCCGGGCTGAGATGGGTGGTCAGCGCTCCTGGGTGCTGTGCCCGGTGTCGAGAGGGGTGAGCTGGGCCGGGCTGAGATGGGTGGTCAGCGCTCCTGGGTGCTGTGCCCGGTGTCGACAGGGTAGAGCCGGGCTGGGCTGAGATGGGTGGTCAGCGCTCCTGGGTGCTGAGCCCGGTGTCGAGAGGGGTGAGCTGGGCCGGGCTGAGATGGGTGGTCAGCGCTCCGGGGTGCTGTGCCCGGTGTCGAGAGGGGAGAGCTGGGCCGGGCTGAGATGGGTGGTCAGCGCTCCTGGGTGCTGTGCCCGGTGTCGAGAGGGGAGAGCTGGGCAGGGCTGAGATGGGCGGTCAGCGCTCCTGGGTGCTGTGCCCGGTGTCGAGAGGGGAGAGCTGGGCTGGGCTGAGATGGGTGGTCAGCGCTCCTGGGTGCTATGCCCGGTGTCGAGAGGGGAGAGCTGGGCCGGGCTGAGATGGGCGGTCAGCGCTCCTGGGTGCTGTGCCCGGTGTCGAGAGGGTAGAGCCGGGCTGGGCTGAGATGGGTGGTCAGCGCTCCTGGGTGCTGTGCCCAGTGTCCACAGGGGAGAGCTGGGCCGGGCTGAGATGGGCGGTCAGCGCTCCTGGGTGCTGTGCCCGGTGTCGACAGGGTAGAGCCGGGCTGGGCTGAGATGGGTGGTCAGCGCTCCTGGGTGCTGTGCCCGGTGTCGAGAGGGGAGAGCTGGGCTGGGCTGAGATGGGCGGTCAGCGCTCCTGGGTGCTGTGCCCGGTGTCGAGAGGGTAGAGCTGGGCAGGGCTGAGATGGGTGGTCAGCGCTCCTGGGTGCTGTGCCCGGTGTCGACAGGGTAGAGCTGGGCAGGGCTGAGATGGGTGGTCAGCGCTCCTGGGTGCTGTGCCCGGTGTCGACAGGGTAGAGCTGGGCAGGGCTGAGATGGGTGGTCAGCGCTCCTGGGTGCTGTGCCCGGTGTCGAGAGGGGAGAGCTGGGCCGGGCTGAGATGGGTGGTCAGCGCTCCTGGGTGCTGTGCCCGGTGTCGAGAGGGGAGAGCTGGGCTGGGCTGAGATGGGTGGTCAGCGCTCCTGGGTGCTGTGCCCGGTGTCGACAGGGTAGAGCTGGGCTGGGCTGAGATGGGTGGTCAGCGCTCCTGGGTGCTGTGCCCGGTGTCGAGAGGGGAGAGCTGGGCTGGGCTGAGATGGGTGGTCAGCGCTCCTGGGTGCTGTGCCCGGTGTCGACAGGGTAGAGCTGGGCCGGGCTGAGATGGGTGGTCAGCGCTCCTGGGTGCTGTGCCCGGTGTCGAGAGGGGAGAGCTGGGCTGGGCTGAGATGGGTGGTCAGCGCTCCTGGGTGCTGTGCCCGGTGTCGACAGGGTAGAGCTGGGCCGGGCTGAGATGGGTGGTCAGCGCTCCTGGGTGCTGTGCCCGGTGTCGACAGGGTAGAGCTGGGCTGGGCTGAGATGGGTGGTCAGCGCTCCTGGGTGCTGTGCCTGGTGTCGAGAGGGGAGAGCTGGGCCGGGCTGAGATGGGTGGTCAGCGCTCCTGGGTGCTGTGCCCAGTGTCGAGAGGGGAGAGCTGGGCCGGGCTGAGATGGGTGGTCAGCGCTCCTGGGTGCTGTGCCCGGTGTCGACAGGGTAGAGCTGGGCCGGGCTGAGATGGGTGGTCAGCGCTCCTGGGTGCTGTGCCTGGTGTCGAGAGGGGAGAGCTGGGCCGGGCTGAGATGGGTGGTCAGTGCTCCTGGGTGCTGTGCCCAGTGTCGACAGGGTAGAGCTGGGCCGGGCTGAGATGGGTGGTCAGCGCTCCTGGGTGCTGTGCCCGGCCCAGCGTCTGACTTGCTCTGTGGCTGGGGAAGTCTCTGTCCCTGCTGTGTGAGAGGCTCTGCAGGGCACTTCAGGGAGTTCTGGACGGTGGGTGGTGATGGACGTCCTGGGGGGCGATGGGAAGTGCTGCCCTGGGGGACTCTCCCCAGGGCATGTGCAGTAACACAGCCTCATCCCTCAGCACCATCCTCATTGAGCCGGGCTGCACGGCCTCCATCACCCGCCATGGGGACATCAGCATTGCCGTGGGCTCCGAGAAGCAGGGCCCCATCAGCACCCAGCTCGACACCATCCAGCTCTCCATCTTCTCCCACCGCTTCCTGGGCATTGCAGGTGAGGCTGCGGCACCAGGCCAGCTCCCAGGCCCTGTCTCCACGTGTGTTGTCCAGGAACTTCTCTCATTCTTTTCTGAACCGTGTTATAGTCTTGGCCTTCACAACATCCTCTGGCAAGGAGTGCCACAGGTTGACTGTGTGTTGTGTGAAGAAATCTTTCCTTTGGTTTGTGTTAAGCCTGCTGCCTGTTAATGGTTGGTTTAGAAACCCTCGGCAGAGGGTTAGACTAGGTGGCCCTTGCAGTCCCTTCTAACCCTGTGGGTCTATGATTCTAGTTTCATTAGGTGACCCCTGGTTCTTGTGTTATGTGAAGGGGTAAATGACACTTCTCTATTCACGTTCTCCACACCAGTCACGATTTTTAGACCTCTATTATATCCTCCCTTAGTTGTCTCTTTTCTAAGATGAAAAGTCCCAGTCTTATTAATCTCTCCTCATATGTACGTTTTCCAGTTGTAATGTTTCTTTTTTGAGATGGGGCGACCAGATCTGGAAATGGTATTCAAAGTGTGGGAGTACCATGGATTTATAGAGACGCATTATGATATTTTCTGTCTTCGTATTTATCCCTTTCCCAGTGATTCCCAACATTGTTCGCTTTTTTGATGGCTGCTGCACATTGAGTGAATCTTTTCAGAGAACTATCCACAGTGACTCCAAGCTCTCTTTCCTGAATGGTAACAGCTAATTTAGACCCCATCAATTTGTATGTAGAGTTGGGATGATGTTTTCCAATGTGCATTACTTTGCATTTATTACCATTGAATTTCACCTGCCATTCTGTTCCCCATGTTAGGGCTTCCTCTCGTCCTCCCTTGGTTCTTGTCACCCAGACAGAAAGCAGAAGGCCAGAGTCCCACGTGCAGGCAATGTGATGGTTATTGGGGTTACCAAGCAAGCATAATCCGCAGCTCTGTACACCAGCAGAGCTGTTCCCTGGCCCCCTCCTCTTTATTAACAGGGCAGTTATACCTGTAGAGCATGCCCCTGGCACCGCCCTTTACAGTTTATGGTCCTGTTCCATTTTGGAGGGCTGTGAGTCTGGGGGCTTCGGTGCCACCTCTTTTGTACCCTGAGGGAAGGGTATGGAGTGAGGCCAAGCTTTTCTTTGGCTTTTAGTGTTTCTTATGCTTTCCCCCTCATCTCCCTTTGCCCCTCCTCACTGGTTCCTTGGCCTTGGCTTGGGAGAGGAGCTGTACACCATACGCAGCCAGTTAAAAAACCCGGAATTCTATCTCGGCCTAAATACTGCATGGCGTCACTGGCAGCCACTCACCCCCGTTTGTGAGATCCCTTTGCCCCTGTGACGAGGCTGGTCCCGGCGGGACCCGCCTGAGAGTGTCCATTCAGGACAAACTGCTTCAAGCAGGGCAGTCACAGCCCCAGGCTGGGGTTCCCGCGCACACCAAGGCAAACCAAACCAGCCAGCCAGAGAGGACTTTGGTCTCACCCCACTGGCTAATCACAAGTCACACAAGCAATTCCCTTAGAGCAGGGGTTGGCAGCCTTTCAGAAGCGGTGAGCCGAGTCTTCACTGATTCACTTTAATTTAAGGTTTCGCGTGCCAGTCATACATTTTAACGTTTTTAGACGGTCTCTCTCTATAGGTCTATATATTATAGAACTAAACCATTGTCTTATGTAAAGTAAACAAGGTTTTCAAAATGTTTAAGAAGCTTCATTTAAAATTAAATTAAAATGCTGATCTTACGCCGCCGGCCCGCTCAGCCCACTGCCAGCCTGGGCTTCCGTTCACCTAGGCCGGCAGCAGGCTGAGCGGGGCCTGGGCTGGGACCCCGGCTGGCAAGGGGCCGGCAGCCAGGACCCCAGACCGGCAGCGGGCTGAGCGGGGCCGGTGGCCAGGACCCCAGACCAGCAGTGCGCTGAGCGGCTCAGCCCACTGCCACTCAGCCCGCTGCCGGTCTGGGGTTCTGTCCGCCGGCTCCTGCCAGCCAGGGTCCCAGCTGCAGGCCCCGCTCAGCCCGCTGCTGGTCTGGGATCCCGGCCCTGCCCATACAGAGTGGGTACCTACCTTCTCCCTGGTTCTAGCCCATTCTCTTCCTCTCTCTCTGCACAGGGCTGGGGGTGAAGGAGCAGGCTGGGGGTTGAGGTGTAGGGTCTGGCCAGAAGCTAGAATGAGGGAGGGAGCTCAGGGTTGGGGCAGGAGGTTTGGGTGTGGAGTGCTTACCTGGGCAGCTCCCATTTGGTGCGAGGGGTGGGGGTGGGATGTGGGGGGTGCAAGAGTCAGGACATGGGGTGTGGGGGGGGGGCTGGGTATGTGGGGGGGGTGCAGGAGTCAGGGCAGGGGGCTGGGGGTGTGTGAGGAGGGTGCAGGAGTCAGGGCAAGGGGTGTGGGGGACCTGGGTATGTGTGGGGGGTGCTGGAGTCAGGGCTGGGGTTGTGGGGGGGTGCAGGGGTCAGGGCAGGGGGCTGGGTGTGTGTGGGGGTGCAGGGGTCAGGGCAGGGGGCTGGGTGTGTGGGGGGGGGTGCAGGGGTCAGGGCAGGGGGCTGGGTGTGTGTGGGGATGCAGGGGTCAGGGCAGAGGGCTGTGTGTGTGTGTGGGGGGGTGCAGAGGTCAGAGCAGAGGGCTGGGTGTGTGCGTGGGGGCGTGCAGGGGTCAGGGCAGAGGGCTTGGGGTGTGGGCCGGGTTTGTGGGGGTGCGCCCAGCCCCTTGCCCTGAGCGGCTCACGGCAGGAGGCTGGAGGGGATATGCCGATTCCACCCCCTTCCCCAAGGCCCCGTCCCCACCTCTTCTCCACCTCCTCCCCAGAGCAGTGAGCGCAGCTGCAGCTCGGCTTCCCCCCCTCCCTCGCAAGGGCCAAGGGCCGTCAGCTGATCGGCCGCAGGGAGGGAGCAGAGGAGAGGCAGGGGGAGAAGAGCGGGCCGGGGCGGGCAGGATTTTTAATGGCTCGCCGCTGCCTGCCGGGATCCCAGCCTGGGTTCGGCAGCAGGCTGAGCAGGGCCAGCGGCTGGGACCCGGCAGGCAGGAGCGTGCCATTAAAAATCATCTTGCATGCCGTCTTTGGCACACGTGCCATAGGTTGCCGACCCCTGCCTTAGACACTCCAGTTTCCCAGTATCACCACCAGTGCCACTCGTTATGGGGACAGATGGTTATGAAAACCAATACCCCAGTAAGAGAAAAGAGGTTATTTCAATCCCAAAGGACCAAGCTCCAGACCCAGGTCAATATACAAATCAGATCTTACCCACAAATCACGCTGCTGCCGATCCTTTCGAATCTAAAGGTTTATACAGAAAAGGAAAAGGATAGAGATGAGAGCTAGAATGGGTGAAATGGAATCAATGACAGACAGTGATGGCCAAGTTCTTGGTTCAGGCTTGCAGCAGTGATAAAATAAACTGCAGGTTCAAATCCAGTCTCTGGAGAACATCCCCAGCTGGGATGGGTCCTTCAGTCCTTTGCTTAGAGCTTCAGTCTGTAGCAAAGTCCCTCCAGAGGTAAGAAGCAGGACTGAAGACCAGATGGAGATGAGGCATCAGCCTTTTATAGTCTCCTCCAGGTGTAAGAACCCCTCTTTGTTCTTACCGTGGAAAATTACAGCAAAAATGGAGTTTGGAGTCACATGTCCATGCATGACTCAGTTTTTAGAGGTGGCAGCCATTGCCCACATGCTATCTTGAACGTCTCCAGGAAGACTTCTTATGTGGATTGGAGTCTCCCAAGGTCTATTGTCAGTTAAGTGTTTCTTGATAGGGCACTTAACTTGCAAATTCCTTTCAAGAAGCTGACCAAATGCTTTATGAAGGCTTCTTGGAAACAAAACACATCGAGATACCAGTACAGAGCTAATATTCATAACTTCAACTACAAAAACGATGCCTGCATGCAGACAGCATAATCATGATCAGCAAGCCATAACCTTTCCATAGACACCTTATACGGCAACCTTTGTACAATATTGCTGAAAATAGATAACAGTGGTTGCAACAATGATTTATACGGTCCCAGGTTATATCAGTAACGTCACAGTAACTCTTTGCAGACTGCCTGGGACTTAACTATCTTGATTAATTTAGTGTTATCTGCAAACTTTGCCACCTCACTGTTCACCCTTTTTCCAGATCAGTTATGGATATGTTCAACAGCACAGGTCCCGGTATAGATCCTTGGGGGACCCTGATATTTACCTCTCTCCTCTGTGAAAACTGACCGTTTATTTCTACCCTTTGTTTCCTATCTTTTAACAGTTACTGATCCCTGAGAGGACCTTCCCTCTTATCCCATGACAGCTTACTTTGCTTAAGAGCCTTTGGTGACGGACCTTGTCAAAGGCTTTCTCAAAGTCCAAGTACGCTATTGTCACGGAGTCCCCGGGCGATGCTCTGGAACTGCTCCCCATGAAGCCAGGCAGGACTCTGGGGAAGTCTCCTGTCTGGGAGCAGCCTGTCTGCAGGACACACAGCTCACCCGGCTTCCACCTTCCTGGGTCTGATCTCAGAGCATTCAGCCTCCTCTGCCCCTCCGTGCGCTTCCCACAGCGAGTCCGCCCAGGCGGGGTCCTGGGGAAGCCAGAGGGTCCTGCCCCCCAACTCCGCAGTCAGACGTGACTCTCAGCCAACCAGTAAAACAGAGGTTTATTAGACGACAGGAACATGGTCTAACACAGAGCTTGTAGGTGCAGAGAACAGGACCCCTCAGCTGGGTCCATTCTGGGGGGCAGTGAGCCAGACAACCACGTCTGCCCTTCACTCCATGTCCCAGCCAGCCCCAAACTGAAACTCCCTCCAGCCCCTCCTCCCCTGGGCTTTGTCCCTTTCCCGGGCCAGGAGGGCACCTGATTCCTTTGTTCTCCAACCCTTTAGCTCTCACCGTGCAGGGGGGAAGGTCCCAGGCCATCAGTTGCCAGGAAACAGGGTGTTGGCCATTCTCTGTGTCCAGACCCCTGCACACACCTGCCCTCTAGGGCTCTGCAACGATCTTACACCCTTACCCCACCACCTAGATACTTAAGAACTGCCTAGGGGAAACTGAGGCACCCCCACACTATTCAGAGGAAACATTAAGAACACTCCCACTTCGTCACAGCTATGTCCACTGGATCCCCCTTGTCCACATGTTTGTTGACCCCTTAAAGAATTCTGGTAGATTGGGGAGGCATGACTTCCCTTTACAAATGCCAGGTTGACTCTTCCCCAGCAAATCGTGTTCATGTGTGTGTCTGATAATTCTGTTCTTTACTATAGTTTCAATCAATTTGCCTGGTACTGAAGTCAGGCTCACCGGCCTGTAATTGCCGGGATCACCTCTGGAGCCTTTTTAAAAATTGGGTGTCATATTAGCTACCTTCCAGTCATCTGGTACAGAAGCGGATTGAAATGAGAGGTTACAGACCACAGTTAGCAGTCCTGCAATTTCACATTTGCGTTCCTTCAGAACTCTTGGGTGAATCCCATCTGGTCCTGGTGATTATTCCTGTTTAGTTTATCAGTTTGTTCCAAAACCTCCTCTTATGACACCTCAATCTGGGACAGTTCCTCAGATTTGTCACCTAAAAAGACTGGCTCAGGTTTGGGAATCTTCCTCACATCCTCAGCTGAGAAGACCGATGCAAAGAATTCATGTAGCTTCTTTGCAGTGGCCTTATCCCCCTTGGGTGCTCCTTTAGCATCTGGATCGTCCAGTGGCCCCACTGGTTGTTTGGCAGGTTTCCTGCCTCTTGATGTACTTGCTGTTAGTTTTTGTGTCTTCAAATTGTTTTTTGGCCAGCCTAATCATACTTCTGCACATGACTTACCACAATTTATGTTCCTCTCTATTTTCCTCAGCAGGATTTGACTTCCAATTTTAAAAGCTGTCTTTTTGTCTCTACCCACCTCTTTTGCTCTCTGGTTTAGCCATGGTGGCATTTCTTTGGTCGTCTTACTTCTTTTTGTTTTCTCCTGTGGGGTATACGTGTAGTTTGAGCCTCTATTATGATGTTTGTAAAAAATGTCCATGATGCTTGCAGGCATTTCACTCGTGTGAGTGGTTAAAGCACAGTCCGAGTCCCTGCCGGTTAGCCCAGAGCCAGGCTGAGCTGCCGTGAGTTCCATGCTCAGGCTGTCTCTCGCTCAGGCCTGGTCGACACCAGAAAATTAGGTCGGTTTAAAAACGTTAGTCAGGTGTGTGAAAAATCCCTCCCCCTGCATGGCGTAATTAAGACAACCCATGGAGACAGTGCTAGATCGATGGAAGAATTCTTCTGTTGACCGAGCTGCCGTCTCTCGGGGAGGTGGGTTAGCTATGCCAAGCGAAGAACCCCTCCCGGGGGTAGGTGGTGTCTACACTGACGTGTTACAGCAGCACGGCTCGTGCTTTAAGTGTAGACAAGCTCTCAGTCTGATCTCCTTGGGCAGTTCCCAGGTGAGAGCCCCGACTCCCTCCAGCAGCCTACTCCCCCCCCAGGCCTGTGTCCTCCAGCTGGGGGGTCTTTGCTCAGCCTCGCTGCAGAGTGGTGGGGAAACCCCTCTCCCCCTAGGCCATGGGTGCCAGGTGTCAATGTCCTGCTGCAGGCTTTTCCATTGTTCACTGCTTTGGGGTCGGCTGGGCCAGTCCTTTCCAGTGACCCCTCCTGGCTCAGACAGCTGGGCACCATTCCTACCCAGGCCTCAGCCTGCCCTGAGAGCACACGGGAGGTGAGGAGTCACTCCTGGTCCAGGCGCCAGCCCACAAGCCAGGAGCTGGGCTGTGACTCCCAGGGCAGGAACATAAGCCCCACGGGAGGAGCCGCAGCTCAGTCTGCTCAGTGTGACTCCAGGGCTTGGAACTCTCTCCTGCCCGGCAGTGACAACAGAGCCCCCCGGCCTTCGCCTGCTCCAGCCCTGCTCTCGGGCCCAGGCCCACGGTGTTCCTAGTCCTGCTCCAGCCCTGCTCTCACACCAAGCCAGTCCGATGCCTGAGTCTGGCTCCGGCCACTAGGCCTCCCCAGCCCAATCACCGTTTCAGACAAAACAGCCCTTTTCTCCCCTCCCCCATGACGGTTGCCATATAGAGGAAACTGAGCCACATTTAGGCTTCATAAAAATACTACAGAAAATCCCCACTTCCAGTGCTCTCAGCTGGGCCTATCCCACAAGCCAGGGGGACTGGGCAGGGCAGGGCAGTGCTTGGATGGGAGACTTCCCAGGATGCCAGAAGCTGCCGGGAGCAGCATGTGGGCCCTGTAGGGGACACGGTCCCCTTGCAGTTGGGGCTGACCCCAGTGCAGCGCTAGGGGGCGCTCCGCGGCTGGAAGTGTTGCTAGGGTCTCTGGCCCACGTACCCCAGAGTCGGGGTGTTAACCCCACTGTCCTGGCCCCATTCTAATCAGGTGGAGCTCCTTCTGCCTCTCCAAATTCCCGCTGGCGCTTCAGCTGGAGCACAGACTCTCCTTCACTACCTGTCCCAAGCTGCTGATGAGCCCTGCTGTGTGGCTGTTACCCAGCCGTTCCGTGCCCCACCCCAGAGGCAGCTGCCTTTCACGCAGCATCTTTTAAACAAACTGTCGCCCAAGGGCCGCCCCAGTTCAGTCAGGGGGTGTGGGGCACCGAGAGGCATGTAGGACAGGGAGGTGATGCGTTTGTGGCTGAGATTTGGGAGGAGCTGCCGGGTCCATGATACAGAGGCCTAGAGGCACTGGAGCTGCGGTGAAGAAGGCTCTTGCACAGAGAGTGTGTGGCACTGATGCAAAGTGCAGACAGGTTGGTGCTGGGGAAGTGGGGGAGAGACGGACCCGTGATGCCAGCTGGAGCCAAGGATGGAGGGGGACTCTGCCCGGTCTGCTGAGCTGCCTAGGTTCTGGGAAGGGGAGTTGCATGGCTGTGGGGGGTGCCCTTGGGGCTGGGGGTTCCTATGGAACGGCTCCCTCCTCGGGGTTGGTAGCAGTCGCTTCATCTCGCCCTGCAGAGCAGATGGGCCGGATCCTGCAGAGAACGGCCATCTCCACCAACATCAAGGAGCGGCTTGACTTCTCGTGCGCCCTCTTTGGGCCGGATGGGGGGCTGGTGTCCAACGCTCCCCACATCCCGGTGCACTTGGGGGCCATGCAGGAGACCGTCCAGTTCCAGGTAGGTGCAACCCCGGCACACGCCTCTTTGGCATCCCCCTGCGCCCTGGCTCTGCGCTTTGAGGGCTGGGCCTGCGGCTCCCCCAGGGCTGGCCAGCCCCCTGGGCGGCCCCTGAGCACCGCTCTTGGTGCCGTTTCAGATCCGGAACCTCGGGGATGACCTGAATGAGGGTGACGTGATCCTCAGCAACCACCCATGTGCGGGGGGCAGCCACCTCCCAGACCTGACTGTCATCACACCTGTGAGTACCACCAGCAGGGCCTGGGCAAGGGGCAGCTGATGCCTCTGGGCTGCAGCTCCCCATGTCAGATTGTCACGGAGTCCCCGGGTGATGCTCTGGAACTGCTCCCCATGAAGCCAGGCAGGACTCTGTTGAGGTCTCCTCTCTGGGAGCAGCCTGTCTGCAGGACACACAGCTCACCCAGCTTCCACCTTCCTGGGTCTGACCTCGGAGCATTCAGCCTCCTCTGCCCCTCCGTGCGCTTCCCACAGCGAGTCCTGCCCCCCAACTCCGCAGTCAGACGTGACTCTCAGCCAACCAGTAAAACAAAAGGTTTATTAGACGACAGGAACATGGTCTAACACAGAGTTTGCAGGTGCAGAGAACAGGACCCCTCAGCTGGGTCCATTTTGGGGGGCAGTGAGCGAGACAACCACGTCTGCCCTTCACTCCACGTCCCCAGCCAGCCACCAAACTGAAACTCTCTCCAGCCCCTCCTCCTCTGGGCTTTGTCCCTTTCCCGGTCCAGGAGGGCACCGGATTCCTTTGTTCTCCAACCCTTTAGCTCTCACCTTGCAGGGGGGAGGCCCAGGAAACAGGGTGCTGGCCATTCTCTGTGTCCAGACCCCTGCACACACCTGCCCTCTAGGGCTCTGCAACGATCATACACCCTTCTCCCCCCACCTAGATACTTAAGAACTGCATAGGGGAAACTGAGGCACCCCCACACTATTCAGAGGAAACATTAGAACAGTCCCGCTTCGTCACACAGATCCAGCCAGAAGCCATTCTTTGGGGGGCATCCCTGGGGCCCATGTGTGACATGAGTTTATGGGTCTCAGCCCATTCCTGAGCAGGCAGTTGTCCCCACCCCAGAGGTGCCAGCCCCCAGGGCACTGTGGCCTCAGCAGAGAGGGCAGGGGCCAAGGAGGGCTGGCAGGCTGGTGACTCAGGGCAGTGGGTAGGCCAAAGGCAGGGGCAGCGTGTGGGGGTTGCCCCACACCTTGCAGTGCCCTGTCCTGAGCCCCTGCAGGGCATGTGGGTCCCTGGCCCCGATTCCAGCTGCTCTCCCCTCCCAGGTGTTCTGGCCAGGGATGCCAAGGCCCGTGTTCTTCGTAGCCAGCCGTGGGCATCATGTGGACATTGGGGGCATCACGCCCGGCTCCATGCCCCCGCACTCCAAGGCGCTGCAGGAGGAAGGCGCCGTCTTCGTCTCCTTTAAGCTGGTGAAGGACGGAGTCTTCCAGGAGGAGGGTGAGTGCTGGGGGCAGGATGGGGGCTGCATGTATGAGCTGGGGGGAGCAGCTAAGCAGCCTTGGGCTAGATCCGCATGCGGATGGGAGACCCCCAAAGGGGTCCCTACGCTCTGGCCCCAGGGGAGCCATCCTCCTGACCCTGGCATGAGCTCCCCTTCCGCGCCAGCCGGGTGAGTGGGCTCCATCTCCGAGCCCTGCAGGGGGGGCAGGATTTGTTCACCGGGCGTTTGCCTCCCCCAACGCCCCAGGCTGGGGAGTGGGTAGATCTCGCCCCCCGGATAGCACGGTCCTGCCCCGTCAGTGCGCCCCTGGGGGCGTGAATATCCCAGCATGCAGTGCAGCCCGTGGTGCCTGCTGGCCCCGTCTCCAGGGGCCCGCTCGCACCTGTCCCTCCTCTCAGCAGCTGTGACCGAGGCCCTGATGGCTCCGGGCCGCATCCCAGGCAGCAGCGGCACCCGCCAGCTCCAGGACAACCTGTCGGACCTGCGGGCGCAGGTGGCGGCCAATCAGAAGGGGATCCAGCTGGTGAGCGAGCTGATTGGCCTGTACGGGCTGGAGGTGGTGCAGGCCTACATGGCACACATCCAGGTAAGCGGGGAGGGGCAGGGCCGCCGGAGAGGGGCCTGGTCTGGGGTCCTGGGGCTGGTGTGCCCCGATCTCTGTGCAAAGGAGCAGGACCCCGGGCTCCCCTGCCCTCCACATCCCGTTCCCAGCCCCCCCCCCGCCTCACTGCCCTGCTCTGCCCCACAGGCCAATGCAGAGGTGGCGGTGCGGGACATGCTGAAGGGCTTCGCTGCTCGCTGTGGGGGGGCGACACGCCCCATAGTGGTGCAGGCGCAGGATCACATGGACGACGGCTCCCCCATCCGGCTGAAGGTGGAGGTGGACCCACAGGAGGTGAGCCAGGCCCCTCTGCCGGGGGTCGGGGCTGATGTCGGGGGATCCGCAGGGGGAGGAACTGGGGGGGTAGCAGGAGGATGAGAGAGTTGGGGGGGGATCCAGCTGGCGGGAGGAGAGTTAACTCAAAGGTGGGGGACCCAGTGGCAGAGAGAAACTCCCATCTGATGGGTGAGCAGGAATGGGGCTGGGGGTGACTCCAGGGGGGTGAATCTGTGGGGGAGGAGCTAGGATGCTGGGGTAACTCTGATGGGGGAGGTGGGTGCTGGGGTGACCCAGGATGGGGGAAGAGGGGCTGGAATGAAGGAGGGCCAGGCTTCTGGGCTGACCCCAGAGTGGGGGGAGGTGGGTGCTGAGCTGACCCCTACCTGGGGGGCGGGGCGCGCGGAGCCCGTTCTGAGCCCGGCTCTCCGCAGGGCAGTGCTGTGTTTGATTTCTCCGGCTCTGGCCCCGAGGTGCATGGAAACTGCAACGCGCCCCGCGCCATCACCCTCTCGGCACTGATCTACTGTGTCCGCTGCATAGTGGGCCAGGACATCCCGCTCAACCAGGTGGGCCCAGGAGGGGTCTGCAGGGCAGAAGGGAGGGTGGGGCCGGGGCTGGGGCTGGCACAGGGCGCGCTGGGAGCTGCGGTCTCTGGATAGGGCCAGGGCTGGGGCTGGCACAGGGCGCGCTGGGAGCTGCGGTCTCTGGATGGGACCGGGGCTGGCACAGGGCGCGCTGGGAGCTGCGGTCTCTGGATGGGACCGGGGCTGGCACAGGGCACGCTGGGAGCTGCGGTCTCTGGGTGGCACCAGGGCTGGGGCTGGCACAGGGCACGCTGGGAGCTGCGGTCTCTGGGTTGCACTGGGGCTGGGGCTGGCACAGGGTGCTCTGGGAGCTGCGGTCTCTGGGTTGCACCGGGGCTGGGGCTGGCACAGGGCGCGCTGGGAGCTGCGGTCTCTGGGTGGCACCGGGGCTGGCACAGGGCGCGCTGGGAGCTGTAGGCTCTCTCTGTGCCCCCTGCGGCTGCGCACTTGCCTGGAGCGGTGGGTTCAGCCCCAGTTCGGCGGAGGGCAGAGGGGCGGGGGTGCTCAGGGCAGCCTGATGCTCTCTCCCCCATGGCAGGGCTGCCTGGCCCCGGTGCAAGTTCTCATTCCCAAGGGCTCCATCCTGGACCCGTCCCCGGAGGCTGCCGTGGTCGGGGGCAACGTGCTGACCTCACAGAGGGTGGTGGACGTGATCTTCAGGGCCTTTGGGACCTGCGCCGCCTCTCAGGTGAGAGCGTCGGGGGGCGGCATGCCCTGTGTGGGGCTGGGGAGGGGCGGCTGTGGAGCTGGGCCTTGGGGCTCTCCCTGGCTGGGGCTTGGACAGGGGCACGGAAGCAGTGGGGTCTGGCGATTCCTCCAGTCTGCGGGCATAGGGCACGGGCAGTTTGGCGGCTGTGCCCAGCCGAGGGGAGTTGCCTGTTGAATGGGCCCAGGCGGCTGGAGGCATCCCGCAGGATGGGGCTGGGCGTCCCTTGGGCTGGGGCTCGCCCTCCTCCAACTGCCTTGGCTGGGGCTGGGCCAGGGCCGAGTACGCAGCTGGGCCTGCCTCTCCTCTGGACCAGGACCCCAAGGCAGGGGGCTGGCTGGCACAAGATGTGACGGAGCAGGGAGTGGGGAGGATTGACCTGGGGATGTCGCAGGGGAGTTTTACTGGGACTGTCTTGTCACGGCGTCCCCGGGCGATGCTCTGGAACTGCTCCATACGAAGCCAGGCAGGACTCTGGGGAAGCCTCCTCTCTGGGAGCAGCCTGTCCCAAAGGCAAGATGCTTACACAGCTTCGACCTTCCTGGGTCTGACCTCGGAGCATTCAGCCTCCTCTGCCCCTCCGTGCGCTTCCCACAGCGAGTCCGCCCAGGAGGGGTCCTGGGGAAGCCGTAGGGTCCTGCCCCCCAACTCCGCAGTCAGACGGGACTCTCAGCCAGCCAGGAAAACAGAAGGTTTATTAGACGACAGGAACATGGTCTAACACAGAGCTTGCAGGTGCAGAGAACAGGACCCCTCAGTCAGGTCCATCCTGGGGGACAGGGAGGCCAGAGCCCCATCTGGCCTCCCTCCATTTCCCCAGCCAGCTCCAAACTGAAAATCTCCAGCCCCTCCTCTGGCCTTTGTCTCTTTCCCGGGCCAGGAGGCCACCTGATCTCTTTGTTCTCCAACCCCTTCAGTGGGCACCTTTGCAGGGGAGGGGCCCAGGCTATCAGTTGCCAAGAGACAGGGTGTCGGCCATTCTCTGTGCAGAGACCATCACACCTGCCCTCTCGGGCTCTGCAACAATCACACCCCCTTATTCCCCCCACCTAGATACTGAAGAACTGCATAGGGGAAACTGAGGCACCCACACAGTATTCAGAGAAAACATTAAGAACAGTCCCACTTCGTCACACCTCTCCCCCCTTCGAGATCGAACTGAGCGGGGTCATTTTAGCCAGTGACCCGGGGAAGTTCGAAGCCACCAGCGTTCCCATGGATGCCCCAGCATCTCTCCCGTTCCTTGGTGGGAGTTAAACCAGGCCCTTCCAGTTTCACGCCCTCCCTTAGGTCGGGAGTGGTCGATAGCACTCGCAGGCCGCATGTGGGAAGGTTTATGTGGCCCGTGCCCTTTTGCCACCCCAATACCCCTGTGGTTCAAACTGGGATCGGGTCTTCTCCCAGCGCTCCAAACTGTAGGGCTGCGATTGGGCTCTTTTGCTTAAGAGCCCCCATCTTGACCATGGCCGGCTCTGGGCTTGGGCAGCCGCTCCCCACCTTGTGGCCCAGGTACGACGCCTCTGCCATTCCCACCTTACACCTTCCAGCTTTTACCGACAGTCCTGCCTGCTTCGGGTGACCCAGCCCCCTCTTCACCTGGGACACGTGTTCCTCCCAGGCCTGGCTAGAGACACAGGTATCATCAATGGACGCCAGGGCCAAGTTCTCCATCCCCCTCAGTAGCTGTTCCACCTGGTGCTGGGGGGTGGCCGACGCCCCCCTGAGGTCGAAAGGCAGGACCAGGAACTCAGAGAGCCCCAAAGGGGTGGTGAAGGCAGATTTCAACCTGGCATCTGGGTCCAAAGGCTCCTGCCAGTCGCCCTTGGTGAGATCCATAGTAGGGAGGTAATGAGCCCCCCCAGCTTGTCTAGAATCTCACCAGGCCTAGGCCTGGGGTAGGCATCGGACACGGTGATATCCTTAAGCTTCCGATACTCCCCACAGAACCAGATCGACCCGTCTTCCTCGGGGACCCACCCCAGTGGCACGGCAGGTCCTGTGACCCAGCAGCACGGCAGGTCCTGCGACCCCGGCCAGAGGGTGGGGAAGGCTGGGACAAGGTTGAAGCTCCCTTGAGACCCCTGCCCATCATAGAGGAGCCTTTCCAGAAGGGGGCTCTGGACATAGTGGGGCCCCTCAGCAAGGCGACCTGGTCGGGGAAGAAATACGTCCTGGGGGTGATGGATCTCGCCACCCGCTACCCAGGGGCGGGGGCTCTGTCCTCCACCGAGGCAGACACCAGGGCAGACGTGCTGCTGACCATCTTGAGCAGAAGGGGGTCCCCAGCGGGGTCCTTACAGACCAGGGGTCCAATGTCCTGTCAGCCTGGCTCCAAGGCTGGTGGGAGAAATGGGGGGTCTGGCCCACCTGGGCCTCTGCAGGTCACCCTCCGTCCCACGGGCTGGTGGAGAGAGTCTATGGGGCCCTGGGGATGGTGCTGAGGACTTTTATGAATCAGCATCCCCAGGACGGGGACAAGCACCTGCCCCACGTGTGGTATGGGGACGTGCCCCAGGAATCCACCGGGTTCTTCCCTTTGAGCTGCTGTGCGGGAGGAGAGTGAGGGGACCCCTGGACCTGGTAAGGGACGTTTGGGAGGTGAAGGGGGGAGACCCCCTGGTGGATCTCTTCCCTGAGGTGGGAGCCAGTCCTCCCATCAGGTGTCCCCCGTTCAGAGTCACTGGGAAAACAGCCCAGAGCCTGCAGAGAGGTCAAGGACATGCTGGCTTTAGAGGTGATCCAGCCATTCAACAGCCCACAAGCCTCACCCGTGGGGCTGGTCCCCAAGGAAGACGGGTCGCTCTGGTTCTGTGGGGACTATCGAAAGCTTAAGGATATCACCGTGTCCGATGCCTACCCCAGGCCTAGGCCTGGTGAGATTCTAGACAAGCTAGGGGGGCTCATTACCTCCCTTCTATGGATCTCACCAAGGGCGACTGGCAGGAGCCTTTGGACCCAGATGCCAGGTTGAAATCTGCCTTCACCACCCCTTTGGGGCTCTCTGAGTTCCTGGTCCTGCCTTTCGACCTCGGGGGGGCGTCGGCCACCCCCCAGCACCAGGTGGAACAGCTACTGAGGGGGATGGAGAACTTGGCCCTGGCGTCCATTGATGATACCTGTGTCTCTAGCCAGACCTGGGAGGAACACGTGTCCCCAGTGAAGAGGGGGCTGGGTCACCCGAAGCAGGCAGGACTGTCAGTAAAAGCTGGAAGGTGTAAGGTGGGGATGGCAGAGGTGTCGTACCTGGGCCACAAGGTGGGGAACGGCTACCCAAGCCCAGAGCCGGCCAAGGTGGAGATGATCAGAGATTGGCCTGTTCCCCAGACCAAGAAACAGGTCCAGGCCTTTATCGGGATGGCAGGGTACTACCGGGGGTTTGTACCCCACTTGAGCTCCCCAGCTGCCCCCACCACTGAGCTGTGTAAGAAGGGGAAGCCAGACAAGGTGGTCGGGACCGAGCCGTGCCAGAGGGCTCTCTGTGCGCTGAAGGAGGCTCTAATCTAGGGCCCAGTAAATCTGGTAAACCCAGACTGCGCCAAGGCCTTTTCAGTGCCCCCGACGCCTCAGACGCAGGGCTGCGTGCGGTGCTGATGCAGGCCGATGCTACGGGGGAGAGACACCCCATCGGGTACCGGAGCAAGAAGCTGCTGCTCCGGGAGCAGAACTATGCGGCCATCGAGAAGAAATGCCCGGCCGTGGGGCAGGCCCTTGAAAAGCTGTAGCCAGATCTATGGGGCGGCGCTTTGCTGTGTACACGGACCCCTCTGCCCCGACGCAGCTGCATCCAATGAAAGGGGCTGATGCCGAGCGGCGGGGGACAGAGACACCTGGTCAGAGGGTGGCCCAGGTCAAGATGGGGGCTCTTAACCAAGAGAGCCCAAATCACAGCCCTCCAGACTGGAGCACTGGGAGAAGACCGGATCCCAGTTTGACCCCCGGGGGTTTTGGGGTGGCAAAAGGCACAGGCCGCATAAACCTTCCCATATGTGGCCTGCGAGTGCTATCGACCACCCCCGACCTAAGGGAGGGCGTGAAACTGGAAGGGCCTGGTGTAACTCCCACCAAGGAACGGGAGAGATGCTGGGGCATCCACGGGAACGTTGGTGGGTTCAAACTTCCCCAGGTCACTGGCTAAAGTGACCCCTCTCAGTTCGATCTCGAAGGGGGAGAGATGTGACAAAGTGGGACTGTTCTTAATGTTTTCTCTGAATAATGTGTGGGTGCCTCAGTTTCCCCTATGCAGTTCTTCAGTATCTAGGTGGGGGGAATAAGGGGGTGTGATTGTTGCAGAGCCCGAGAGGGCAGGTGCGATGGTGAATGGCCGACACCCTGTTTCCTGGCAACTGATGGCCTGGGCCCCTCCCCTGCAAAGGTGCCCACTGAAGGGGTTGGAGAACAAAGAGATCAGGTGGCCTCCTGGCCCGGGAAAGAGACAAAGGCCAGAGGAGGAGGGGCTGGAGATTTTCAGTTTGGAGCTGGCTGGGGAAATGGAGGGAGGCCAGATGGGGCTCTGGCCTCCCTGCCCCCCAAGATAGACCTGACTGAGGGGTCCTGTTCTCTGTACCTACAAGCTCTGTGTTAGACCATGTTCCTGTCGTCTAATAAACCTTCTGTTTTCCTGGCTGGCTGAGAGTCCCGTCTGACTGCGGAGTTGGGGGGCAGGACCCTCTGGCTTCCCCAGGACCCCGCCTGTGCGGACTGGCTGTGGGAAGCGCACGGAGGGGCAGAGGATGCTGAATGCTCCGAGGTCAGACCCAGGAAGGTGGAAGCTGTGTGAGCTGTGTGTCCTGCAGACAGGCTGCTCACAGAAAGGAGACTTCCCCAGAGTCCTGCCTGGCTTCGTAGGGAGCAGCTCCAGAGCATCGCCCGGGGACGCCGTGACAACGTGGACTGGGGAAACGGAGGGAACCCCAGGGTTGGGGTCTAAGCTCCCTGCTCCCCCAGATGGACCTGCCTGAGGGGGTCCTGTTGTCTGTACCTACAAGCTCTGATTTGGACTGTGTTCCTGTCGTCTAATAAACCTTCCGTTTTGCTGGCTGGCTGAGAGTCATGGGGAATCGCAGGAAGTGGGGGGTGCTGGGCTCTGACTCCCTCACACTCCATGGCACAAGGCCGGTCATGCTCTCCCGTCGGGGTCCCCGGGGCCGGATCTCCCGTCGGGGTCCCCGGGGCCGGATCTCCCGTCGGGGTCCCCGGGGCCGGATCTCCCTCCATCTCTCATCCCCTCACTCCAGGGCTGCATGAACAACGTGACGTTTGGGAACGAGCATGTGGGGTACTATGAGACAGTGGCGGGCGGCGTGGGGGCCGGGCCCCACTGGCATGGGCGCAGCGGGGTGCACACCCACATGACCAACACCCGCATCACTGACCCCGAGATCCTGGAGAAACGGTGGGTCTGGGACCCCACGGGGAGCGCCCCGTCTTTGCAGGGCTCTCGGCTAGGGCCCTCCTTGGGGGACACGGGCAGGGAGTCTGGGAGAAGGGCCTTGTGGGGGGGGGAGCTGGATGGAGTGGGAGGTCCCTTGGTGGGGGAGTGGCAGCAGCCAGGACACCCAAGACCTGTGGGGTAACCCCAGCTTTTTAGGGGCCTCCACCGAGCCGATGGGCCCTCAGGATGTAGTGTCCTCGGCCCCTGTAACCGCTGCCGGGGGGGCTGAGCCGGCTGTGGGTCCCAGGGTCTCCCCGCTCTGTGCTCGGGCAGTGGCAGAGTGTGCAGGGGGACCGGGTGGAGGGTGCCCTGCCTGGGGGGGCCGCTCATCTCCCCAGTGACGCTGCCTCCCCCCCAGGTACCCAGTGATCCTGCGCTGCTTTGAGCTGTGCCAGGGCAGCGGGGGCAGCGGGCGGTTCCGGGGCGGGGACGGGGTGATCCGCGAGCTGCTCTTCCGCCAGGAGATGGTGCTGTCGGTGCTGAGCGAGCGCCGGGCCTTCCGCCCCTACGGCCTGCAGGGTGAGCACCCGCCGTGGGCCCCCACCGGGCACCCCCTCTCCTCCCCTCCCCTCCACTGCGGTCCCCACTGAACTGCCCAGCTCCTCGTGGTATCCCCGTTTGATCCTCCCTCCGGCCCCCCCCGGCAAACCCCCACACCCGCTCGTGGTGTCCCCCGTCTGTCACCCCGTCTGCCCTCTGTCTGACCCCCCACCCCGCCCCCTCGTGGTGTCACCCCGTCTACCCTCCCTCTGACCCCCCACCCTGC